>NW_014009625.1:1275-5639 GCF_000611645.1 Monoraphidium neglectum
CCGCTGCTGCCGCCGCTGCTGTTTGCTCCGCTACCGCCTGTGACAATCATGTACTTTCCCAGGATGGCGGCTGTGTGGTTCTCCCTGGGCTCTGGCGCGGCGCCGGTGGGGGTCACCTTGCTCCAGGTCATTCGCTCCACCTGTGTGTGTGCGTGTGCGTGCGTGTGCGCGCGTGTGGAGGGGGGGGGGTGGGTGTGGGGGGCCGAAGCGCATGCATGCAGCTGTGTGCGTGTGCACATGTGTGCATTAGCACACTCATCGCGGACGAGGTGGACGATGAGAAAGCCGGCTCGGTGCGCAGGGACTAGAGTCGGTCCGCCGGCTGGTGCATGTCCTTGCCCTTGGCTCCTTGCTCAACGCCCCTTGTCAGCGGCCGGGGCCACGCCTGTCCTCGCTGACGTTCTTAGCCCTTCATAGGCACACTCATGAGTAATCGGCCATGCATGAGTGATCGCCCAAGCATGAGTCATCGCCCACCTCCAGGTAGTGAACGTCCCCCAGCAGCTGGCTACCGTCGTGCCCGCCAAACAAGTACAGCCGACGCCCGTCGTCCGTCGCGCACAGCGTTGCCCCTGGCGATCGCGCGCCGCGAAAGAGAGGGGGGGACATGGAGAGGCAGAAATGTAAATGCAAAAAACATATTATGTTGATTTTGCATGCGCCCCGAGCCCTGCCACGACGTCGGAAGGGGCCTTGACCAGCAGGAGGACGCCGTCGGCCCCCGCATGCAACCCAGACCCCTGCATCATCATGACCGCGCACCGCCCCGCCCGCTTGCGCGCCTTTCCGCGGCGCCGGCGCGGCGCCAAACGTCGCGTGCTGCGCCCACTGCATGGAGTCTGTGTCCAGCGACCACAGGTCCCCCAGCAGCAGCCCCTCGCCAGTCATGCCGCCAAACACATACACGCGCTCCCGCACGCACGCCGCCGCGTGCGACAGCCGCGCCGTCGGCTCCTGCGCGGCCGCGCCGGCGGCGCCGGCAGGGGGCCGGGCGGCGGCGGGCGCCCAGCGGAGGGTGTCCGCCGCGAGGACGGAGGCGGAGGAGGAGGCCTCCTCGCCGCGCAGCCCAAACAGCACCTGCGGCGGGGGCGAGGCGAATTAGCGGCGGAGCGGCATGGCGGCAATGCGGCGGTCTTTTTGCAGCATGCGCTGCCGTGGATTCTGCCGCTTCCCTGAGAGCCGCCATCGCCATCTCAACATATATGTTGTCAGCTGCAACACAGGCCCCCGCCCCCGAGGTTGCTGCCAGCCGGCGCAGCCCACCACGAGGCGGCGGCCGATGCTAGTGGCCGTGTGGCCATGCATCCCCGCGTCCCGCCGCGCGCCCTCCGGCCGCTCCCACTGCAGGCTGTCCAGGCTCAGCGCCGCCACGTCCCGCCCCGCGTCGTCGTGGGTGCGCGAGTGGCCGCCCATCAGCACCAGCTGCTTGCCGCCTGCGGGGCCGGCCAACCCGTGCGCGCGCGTGTGCGCATGAGCGCGAGCGCGCAGCCTCGGGCGCGGCCTGGACGGGCGGGCAGTGCACACAGGTGGCCGCGTGCTGCAAGCGGCACCTGGCCGCCGCTACCCCTGACTGTGACCAACACAGGCAACCGCTCGCCAGATCCCAAATCGCAGCCCAACACCAAAACAACAGCAGGCCGCCCGTTGCTCTGCCAAGGATCCCGCGGCCGCACCTGGCAGGGGTGTCAGAGTGTTGGCCTCGCGGTCGGCCGGCACGTCGCCCCGCAGCCGCATGTGGCTCGTCTGCAGCAGCCACGGCTCGTTGAACAGAAGCTTCAGCTGCGTGGTCCCGGCGCACTTGAGGGTCAGCTCCTCTATCTGAGACCTGCATCAGCGGCGCGTGCGCGCGCGTGAATGCATGCGCAACACAGTTCAGCCGGCAGGCGGAATCCAGGCGCGACAGCAGCGCGCGTAGTGTCGGTGCACAAAGGGGTCAGTGGCCGTGGGGCTGCTGCCCCGCGGCCACCATCAAGCCCTGAAACCCTGCCAGCGACAAACCCCTGCCGCACCGCCACTCTGCCGCATGCCAGCCGCAGCTCTCACGCGATCCACCCGCCCCCGAAATCGGCCGCGCACTCTGCCTTGGCAATCGCCTCGTTCTTGACCTCGACCTGGCCCCGCGCCACCTTCAGCTCCCGGTCCAGCTTCTCTATGGCGCCGTGCTGCCGCTTCACGGTCTGCTCCAGGGTGTCCCGGTCCGTCAGCATCGAGGCCGCGTCCTCCACGCGCGACTGCAGCATGGAGTTGTCACCCTACGTACGAGCATGCACGTGCATGCGTGCGTGTGCGTGTTTGCGTGCTTGGGCCGGCGCTCGCATGCACTATACATATGTTGCCCAATGCCGTGCACAATCATGTCTCTGGAGACAAGTGCCCAGCATTGGGTGTGCAAGTGTGGGGCGGGGCTTGGCCGGTCCGCGGCAGCACAGTTGTCCCTGAATACATGCTGCCACCATCACCGTATCCCCCGCCTGTCGCCACGCCCTGGCCCTCAGAGCCCAGGTCAGCCCACTTTGAGCTTCCCGATGTCCTCGTTGCACTGCCCCAGGTCGGCCCTCACGCGCTCCAGCTGCCCCGCCAGCTCGCCGCACCGCGCCTCTGCCGCCTTGACCTGCTCCTCGCGGTGCTCCAGGATGTCAGCCTGGTCAGAGTGTGCGTGTGTGTGAGTGTGTGTGTGGGCATGTGTGCGTGCGTGCATGCATGCGTGTGTGCATACGTGTGTGTGTGTGTGTGTTTGCTTGTGTTGGGTTGTGTTTACGAGAGTGTGTGTGTGTGTGTGTCCGCGCATTAGCTCGTGCGTGAGCGTGTGCGCGTGCATGGGTGCATGTGTGTGTGTGTGGGGGGGGGGTGAATGTGTGTGCATTTGCATGCATGCATGGGGTGGGAGGAGATGCAGGAATTTCTGTTCCGCAGGGTGGAGAGCAGCAGCAACACTTGGTAAGTCAGCCGCCCAGCTTCAAGGAGCCTCAGCTGCCTTCCTCGCTGCCGCTGCGCACGCTCTGCACCCCCAAGAGCCGAGCATGTGGGGCTGTGTGCAGCCGTGATCCAGGGGAGCTGCTGCTCACGTAGTCGCGCGTCGCGCTGATGATGCGCTGCCTGAAGCGCTCCACCTCCTGCAGCAGCCGCTCGTTCTCCAGGCGCGCCTGCCGCAAGGGCACGCGTGCGGACACGAACACTTACATGGGTCGGCATGCTGCTCCCACAAATGCTGGCATGCTGTTTCGCATTGAGATTGGCGTTGAAACACTGCATGCGCACAATGCACCGCAGTTGCATGCAGCATGCCAGCCCCATGCGTGCCCTGCTCTACGATACACACACACGCACACAACCGGAAGCACACACACACACACACACACACACACACACACACACACACACAAACACACACACCGTGTGTGGTCACGCAGCCTGTGCATGCGCTGCGCCCCGCGTGCGCGCCTCGCCTGCTTCAGCTTGTCTGTGAGCATTGCCAGCGCAAGCTCCTGGTCCTGCTTGAACCCTTCCAGCACAGCAAGTTCCCCTCGAAGCCGGTCCCTGCACATGGTACACACGTTTGATGTGGCTCCATGCCGTGT
The DNA here is from genome assembly GCF_000611645.1 of Monoraphidium neglectum. Taxonomy (NCBI): domain Eukaryota; kingdom Viridiplantae; phylum Chlorophyta; class Chlorophyceae; order Sphaeropleales; family Selenastraceae; genus Monoraphidium; species Monoraphidium neglectum. The sequence goes on from NW_014009625.1 coordinate 4,854, forward strand.
CCTGGCCATGGATACTGCTTGTCTAGAGTTTGTTCGCGCCAGGTGCACACACGGCTGCGCGCTGTTAGCACACAGTTTCAGTGCACAACGAGCACCGGAGCGGCGAGGCAACGGCGGCGACGCCAGCCCTGACGGCAATCCAGCTTACGCTCACTCTGGAGAACCTTCATCTTTCTTTTTCGCGTTCTTGTCCTCCTGCTTCGGCGGCATACTTTGCGCTCGGCCTCGTTGCGAGATCGCCCAGGTTTGACCGCGCCGTACTTATAGCTTATACAAAACTGTGATATGTGTGGCATGAACCACCTTGATAAGCACAGAACCGCGCACGTCTCCAATTTGATCTGGGTCGCCCCATGAGTCATGGCCACCATCACAACAGGTGCGGTAGACCCCAGCTGCCGCGGAGCGGCCCAGCCCAGCAGGCAGTTGTGCAGGCTGTGATGCTCTAGCCTCCACTCTTGAGGCAAACTATGAAGGCCAGTTGAGATTGTGGAGCACTTTGCCTTGGGTGGCTTGTGCTGCTGTGTCGCTCAAAGATTTCCCTCCCAGTGGGATGGGGGGTCCAATCTGGTCAGTCAAGCTCGAATTTGCTATGAGCAAGACACGGGGGGCAGTCACGCAACAGTGGTCAAGGCACGGTGGGTGGCATACAAGAGGGGCAGCCGTCCAACCCGCAAGACGCGCTCGTAGGGAAGCCCTGCGTCGTGGCTGCGTCCGTGCGGCTGGGCAGCGGCCGCGTGGTGCCGGTGGCTCGTTTAGTGACTGAGTCGGCTGCCCATGACAGTC
>NW_014009624.1:0-561 GCF_000611645.1 Monoraphidium neglectum
GGGGCGCGCGGCGGGGCCATCGCGAGGGGATGTCGCGCGGCCCGGCGCGCGCCGCGAGGGTGGCGAAAACGCTGGCCGGCCAGCCGCTGCTGGACGGCGCCCTTTTTTAGTTTTACTTGACGCTGGGAACGGCGGCTCAGAATTTTTCGTGTATGATGCAAAGCAATCGTTATGTTGAAATGCTTGAAGACAGAGATCCGCTGCGGTTTTAGATCGCAGTTTGGGGGCCGTCGTGCGACGGACGGCGCCCCTCCTCCCCCACGGCACACAATAACCGGGCGCCCGCCGGCCGGCCACCTGGGGCGCCCTATGGAAAAACAACGCCCGCCCGCCCAACAGCGCAGCTCGCGCCCCCCCCCCCGGGCCCGCAGCGCCCGCGCGGCGCCGCCGCCGCCTGGGGTTCGCTTCGCGCCGCGCTCCCCTGCCCTTCGCCGTGCCAGTTTGGGTCGCGGCCGCGCCGCGTGGGAGCGCCGCCGGCTGCCTTTCGCGCGTGCATGCGTGCGGGCCTCGAGCACGCCAGGGGCTGTTCCGCGCCTCGGTGTCCCCCCCCCCCCCCCCCCC
>NW_014009624.1:1142-3636 GCF_000611645.1 Monoraphidium neglectum
CCCCGCACGTGTTCCCCAAGCCGCTTCAACAGCCGAACCCCCCGGCGCGCCCGCGGCGCCTTTGCCATTGAGATGCAGAGGGCGCGAAAGGAGCCCCCGAACCGCTGCTCATGTGGCGAGCGGGCGGACCGACGGCCCGGCCGTACGCTGGCCTGCCCTGCTGTGGTGGCGATCTGATCCGACATGATCTGGTCTCATCTGGCATGACCTAAATGAGAAAGACGGAGGAGGGATCTCTGGCACGGCATGCAACACGTGCCCTGAACCTTTTAAGAATTAAAGCACTGAAGAAGTGCCAAACTGTTGTGTAACCCTTCCCGCAGATTTGCTGCTGCTGCTGCTGCTGCTGCCGCCGTCGCTGTGTCCACGCTAGCACAAGTTTCAGTCTGCTGCCTGCAGCTGTCGTCGCCCCTTTCTCCCTGCTCCGTGCACTGCAAGTCGGGGCGGGGCGGGCAACATCCAGCCAGCCCTTGGCACTGTGGTCAGCTACAGGAGGGGCCAAGCCCGAACCACTGAATTTGTGAAGCCACCCTGTGATCTTGCTGATAGCACTCGGCTTTGTAGTGCATGTGTGGTTGCACTGCTTTCCGGCAAGCACCCATGGTGAACGGCCGATTCACACGCCGTTGTGCCCTGTGCTAACCTGTGCTAAGATATTAGACACCACCCCAAAGTACACTTGTCCCATCCAGTGAAGACAGAGACAGCAACAGCGATGCTCCGTTGTTGATGCTGTGTACTCACCTCGCCTGTGTTGCACCTGGCCAGGCCGTACTAACACAGGTTGCCCCACTTGCTCCCTCAAAACCACAGACACAGGTTCGAGGCCTAGTTGGTCCCTCGCGTATTTACACTAGGGCGTATGTGTGTACAAGTGTTGGCGGATCAATTGACCGTCACGCTTTTGAGAGTGCACAAGGTACGCCCATTGCACATTGCGATTGGGCGCCGCCCGGCCGCAGGGCCCTTGTAAGGAGGCGCCTGCGCCGCCGCCGCCCTTCGCGGCCGGCGGTTGCCATGCGCGTGCAATTCGCGCCCAACCGGCCAGCCCCAAGGACCGTGGCCGGAAATGCCGGCCGCGGCGGCCCTTCTTGGCGGGGCAAGCCCCTTGGATCATGATCGGCAAGGAACTTTCGGCCGGCGTGCCGCGGCAAAAAAAAGGTTGCAAGCATAGGCCCTGGCAAACGCGTCTCTCCCGCTCTCAAAACAGCTCGTTTCATAGTATGTGTCGGCTCAAGTCAACCCCGCGTGCGCGGGTTGTGTGTGTGGGGTGCAGTTGCTTCAAAGGTGAAGGTGCACTGGGCAGACCAGGCAGCAGCAAGCGGCCACCCCTCCCCCCTTGCGTTTTCACCCACCCCCCTTCCTTCCCTCAACCAAAGCCGCGCGGGCGCAAAGGTGCGCCGCGCGCCGCGCCGGCACAGGCAGCAGCGTCAACAACCGACAGCCGCGTGATAGCATAATCATCAGCGCCGCCGCCGCGCCGCCGCGCGCACCGTGCACACCCTTCATGCCGCAACCCTCACGCCCGCGACGGCAGCCCTGGACGCCAACTCCTCGTCGAACGTCAAGCGCCGAATCGCGTCCGAGGCAGCGGCGATGAGGGTCTCGATTCAGGCAACCACGTTCTGCTCGAGGGCGGCGTCCTCGCCGGCGACCTCGGCGGTCACGACCTCGGCCACGGCGCCGCCGTCGCCCAGGATGGGCTCAGAGTCCTGGGCGGGGATCTCGTACTTGATGTAGCTGGCCCTGGGGTTTTGGAGGGTTTTGGGGGTTGTGGAGGAAGGCTGGTGATCAGATTGAGGAGCGGGGGGCAGAAATGGCGCGAGATGAAACGGATCGCCGGGCAGGCAACGGTGGCAGGCCCGAGATCATGCTTCACACAACCCCTTCATATGCCAGCGGGCTGAGTATCACCCGCCCGCGGCTGTCTCTTCCACCTGGGGCGCGTCCAGGAATGAAGAATTCCGCGATCCCCTTCCCCGTGCAAGAGATCCCCTCGTCTTCCACTGTCACTCACAGGGGCTTGTGCTGCAGCTGGAACTTGCGCTCGCTCCTGAGGCCGCTGGAGCAGATGACCTTGGTCAGGTACTCGGAGCTCATGCACTGCAGGGTGCTGGGCTCGCCGTTGACGGGGCTGCGGGGGGGGGCGATTGGGTAGGGGGCCACGGCCAGCGAGGGATGCATGAGGGGCAGGTAGGGATCCGAGAGCGGGGGACAGCGAGAGGGGCGACCGGGGGGGGCGGGGACCCCAGACTGCTCAAGCTGTTTGTGCACAGTGCGGCAAAGCACAGTGTCCGGGCAGGGTCGGGGAAGAAGCCCCCAGGCAGGGTGGGGGCTGAGCCTGCGTCCGGGGAGGCGTGAAAGCATGCGGATGTGCAGTGTCAGCGTCAGACACTCACGTGGAGAAGCCGGCCTCGAGGCCCTCGTCGAAGCCCGACAGGGAGTTGAGCTGGCGGGGGGTCAGGGCGGGGACCTGGGGGGTAGCAAGGAGGGG
>NW_014009624.1:3974-6158 GCF_000611645.1 Monoraphidium neglectum
GGAGGGGCGGGAGGAGCATGATGGGTTGGGGGAGGCATCACAGGAAGGCGGTGCGCCAGGGCTGACGTTCCCGACATGCAGCATGCGCGCTGCATCTCGTTTCAGCGCAACGAGACATGCAGAAAAGCAGTCACGCCCCCCCCCCCACCCCATTGAAACATTCTTTCGGGATGACTAACCTGGGCGAGGTCGATGATGGTGGTCTCGCCGCGGTTCACGACGTAGGCCTTGGCGGGGGCCACAAACTCGATGTTGGCGCCGGCGGTCTGGTCCTTGGACCAGTTGTGGATCTGAGATCGCGAGGCGAGGGGTAGGAACGAGGGTGGGGTGGGTGAGGGGGCAATGGCTTCGCAACAGAGCGCGAGCAAGCGCGCAGGTGCGCCGCATTGATGGAAATGCATATACAGCTGCAGTGCCTCGGGAGCGCCGGCGTCGGCAGCCAGTCCCCGCAGGCGCATAAATCGCCCCTAGGGTTTCGTGGAAGCTGCCGCGCACCTGCACGCCGGTGATGACGGCGTAGTCGGCCTTCTCGGGGTCCACGGCCTTGGAGATCAGGAACTCCAGGTCCTGTGAGGTTTAGTGATTGAGGGTCCGAGGTTGGGGTGAGTCCAAGGTTGAGGGTGGCGCAGGAGAGGACGAGGGCAAGTTGAGGCGGCCGCGAAGGGAAGGGACACCGTGTGCCGACACCCGCGTGTAAGCGGGGTGCGGACCAACCACCACAAACCAGGCGTGCGGCTGGGCGCGCATGCCGGAGGCAAGACCGGAGGCTGCGCGACGGGCTGCGTTTGATAGCCCTGTGCTCACGTCCGTGATCACGCGCTCGGCGGCGTGGGTGATGTCAGCCAGGTTCATGGTGGCGGGGTCCAGGCCCTCAGCCCTGGGGGCGCGGAGAGAGGGAGCAGGTTGGGCACAGGAAGCGTCAGCTCATTGCGGCAACATGAGCAGCCACGCACGGTGCGCCGCCACACGGTTGTTCGTCATGTGCGTTGACACCCCACGGGCCTCTCTTCCCTGGACACCCGGGCTCAAGCTCAAGGCCCCTGGGAAAACCTTCGGCGAACTTTTTTACCTGTGCGCTTGCACTTGGCCCCTCCTCAAACCCCCAGTTGCCCCAACCAGGCAGGCACACTCCACCACCCCCCCTATCAGGTCTTCCCCGTATCGCTCATACGACATTGACAGGCGAAGCAGCGCATACATGCGCGCGTGGGGGCTGCGGCACACTCACGCGATGCGGCGGGCGAGGCGCTGCTTCAGGATGGTGAGCTCGGGCTCCAGGGGGTCGTGCACCCCGGGCTCCTTGCAGTTGCAGTCGAGGCCCTCCTTCTGGAGGTCACCCAGGCACTGCGGTGACACAAGCGTACGAGGGGGCAGGACAGGATCAGCAGAGCCATGCAGGGGAGGGCATGCAGCGGTGGGATTTGGAGACAGTGGGCGGCATGCGACTCGAGTGCAGCTGTAGACAAGTGCTTGGCCGCTATGCCTGGGCTGCCAACAGGGCCATCAGGCGCGTCCATCTGCATTGAGGGCATCCCCCCTGCCAGTGAGGCCCACCTTGGCCATGGCGCCGCACGCGCAGCTCTTGCCGGGGCGGTTGGGGCGCGCGATGGCGCCCAGCTCGCCGCTCTCATCGATCGCGATGTGGGGGAACGCGAAGAACACGTAGCGCTCACGGCCCTCCTGCGGATGGTGACAAAGGAATGGTCGGGGTGGGGATCGAACTGGTGTTAGAGAATGACTCAGGTTTGGGGTTCTGGGGCTGGGTGGGTTGGCTCAGGTTTGTGGTCCGATGGGGGAGGGATTGGACGAAACACTTGTGGAGGGTTGCCTGGGGAGAACAGCGGGCTTCAGTGTTATGCGCGTGTGCATGTGTGTTGGGAGGGAGGGGCAATGCACGGGGGTGCAGGCTCCTGGCGTGGGAGGTTTGCAGGCGGGTTGGGGGTGGGCGTCCGAGGCGTGCAAGCTTGGGGACGAACAATGCAGACCGCTGCGCTGCGCCGCAGAGTGCGCACCGGGCAGATGGGGGAGTGGGACAGGCCGGCACCGATGCCGGTCACACCGCAGGTGAGCACGCCGCCCAGGCCGTTGGTGTTGAAGGAGGAGCCGAACACGGACTCGATGGCGGCCTTGAGCACGCCGGTGACCTCATCGCGGCACAGGTTGGTCATGGCTGGGGTGGAGAAT
>NW_014009623.1:0-5239 GCF_000611645.1 Monoraphidium neglectum
CTGCCCAGGGCCTTGGTGAGGGCCTCCCTGGCGGCGGCCTTCTTGGCAGGGTCGGCCGCGGCCGCGTTGGCCGCGTTCATCTCAGACACCACGCTGCGCGGCGCCGACACGGCAAAGCCGCCGGTGAGCGCCTGGGCTGGGCCGATGGCGACGCGCGCCTGGCCACCGTTGCTGGTGCGCGACACGGCGCCCAGAGCCATGGCATTGGCGATGGCCTGGCCGGGGTTCTTGGGCGAGTCGGCCTTGGCGCGGGCGGTGGCATCAGCAATGGCGCCGGTGGCAATGCCCAGGGCTGTGGCGGTGGAGTCACAGTCAGCGCAGCCAGTGGCGGCGGCGGCATCGGCGTTGGCCTCGCCGTGGAAGCCACCAAAGCCAAACGCCTCGGCGGTGGCGTCAACGTCGCCGGTCTGGGATGCGGCAGTCGACTTGGCGCTGGCCACCGAGTTGATGCCGGCAAACGAGTACGAGCCGGCCAGGGACTCAGCGTTGCCGTCCGAGGTCTGGGCGCTGGACGAAACTTTGGACTGCGCCTGGATGGCACCGCCGGCACCGGCCACAGAGATGGAGCCCACGGAGCCCACCTCAGTGGCACCAGAAGAGGCGGAGTTGGCCTTGCCCTGCAGGCCACCGACAGCAATGGCGCCCGAGGCGGAGCCAACGTTGCCGGCGGCAGAGGCAGCGGAGGAGGCAGAGTCGGCCTCAGCGTCGGCAGCGAAGGATGCGGCGCCGGAGGCAGAGAGGGCGGCGCCGTTGGTGGTGGTGGCGGACGAGGTGGACACCGCCTCAGCCGTGACGGTGGATGCAGAGATGGCTGTGGCGGCCGACAGGGCGTGGCCGTCCTTGGTGGTGGCAGTGGAGGCGGCCTGGGACTCGGTGGTGATCACACCCAGGGACTGGGAGTTGGCGGTGGAGGCGGCCTGGCCCGTCACGGTGGTGGCGGATGACGAGGAGGTGGACACGTCGATCTCTCCGAGGATGGAGTTGGCCAGCGCGTACGACAGCGCAGAGCCAATGTTGGAGCGCGCGCTGGCGGCCAGGGTGTTGACAGCCTGCTCCTGCGACTGCGACAGGCCGACAAGGGCGGCGACGGCGTTGTACTCGGACGTGGACGAGGTGACCGACAGATCGTTGGAGACGGTGCCCCAGCCGTTGGAGACGGTGAGGGCCCCGCCCAGCGCATCGGCCTGGTCAGACGCGGCCACCACGTTGCCGGTGATCTGGGAGTTGCCGTTGGGGGCCACACCTGGGGGCAGGGGGCGCGGGGGTGAAGGCAGGGCGCATTGGAGGGTCAAGGGCAGCACCGGGGTTTTTGGCAAGGGGCATGACGCTTGCTCACCAGACAGCACAGAGTGGTGAATGTGGCCCGAATAGCGGGCACCCTGAATTGCATATTGACACAGCTGTTTGGGTGCATGTGGCTATCCTGCTGTGGGCAGTCCAGGGCCTGCCTAGCTGGGGCTTTGCAGATACACCATGTCCCCAGGGGAACGGAGGGGCACCGCCGCAGCAGCAGCTGGCAGCGCTGTGGCAGCTCATCTCCTGCCCATTGCTCCTCCCCTCCACCCCCATTGGACCACTCACCCAAGTTGAACATGCCAGCCTGGGCTGAGCCGCGCCCGCGAACCTTGGACGTCACCTCGTTCTGGGTAGCGTCGGAGTTGTCGTAATCACCGATCAGGACATCGTTGTTGTTGGAGATACCGATGTTGATGGCACCCGCGGTAGAGGTACCAACGGCCGCGGCGGCATCGGTGTTGTCGTTGACAATCACCACCTTGTTGGTCTCGGCCACGTCAACGGCCATGGAGCCGACCACGGTCGCGCCCACGTCAATGCGGCCCTGAGTGGCGACCTCGTTGTAGATGATGTTGCCGCCGTTGCCGCCGTCGTTGACATCGTTCACGGGCGCGCCCAGCAGGCGCCTTCCGACGCCGTCGAAGAAGGTGGGCTGGACGCCGTTGGACTTGGCGATGGCGAGGGTGCCGGCGATGGCGGTGCCGAGATCAGCACGGGCGCGGGTGTCGGAGATCATGTCAACGTGGCCACCGCGGCCATAGGCCTGGCTGCCGGCAAACGCGGCGCCGGGGGACGCGTACCACTTGGCCGAGTTTGCGCGCACGTCCATGCCGACGGCAGCAGCCTTGGCGGAATCAGCACGGCCGTAGCCGGTGGCGACGGTGATGCCCGTGCCGCCGGTGGCGCGGCTGGAGGACAAGACAACGGCGTTTCCGGCGGTGAGCACATCGCCACCGCTGATCGCAGTGCCATCAGACTTGGAGATCAAGGTGCCAAACGTGGGGGCGGGCTTGCCGTTGGCGCGCGCAACGGCGAGCACGACCACATCGCTGGCGGTGATGCGCTGGCCGTCATTGAAGATGAGGTCGCCGCCGCCGTTCTCGCCGTAGGCGGTGGCGTAGGCCTTGGCGGGCGCAAATTTGCTCAGGGCAGTGGCGGAGGAGCGGACGGCGACCTGGTTGCCACCGTCGGGGGCAATGCCGATGGCCTGGGTGGTGACGATGGGCTCCACCTTCCAGCCGCTCTTGCCCCATGCACGATCAGCCTTGCGTGGGTTGGCAACGTTGCCCACAACGTCCACAAACACGTTGCCGTAGCCGGGGGTGGGGAGCTCGTACGTGGGGGTGTCCTCAAACAGAGACTGGGTCAGCTTGACCTTGGTGGCACCTGGGCGGGGGAGTGAAAGCAGAAGGGGGGGGGGGTTAAGGGGTGGTAGGGGCCAAATTGTGCGCCAGGGTTCAGGGTTGAGGCTGCGGTGCTGAGGCATACGGCTGGTTCTGACCGCCCCTTCCGAGCCGCCTTCTGCATGCGTACTGCCTGGGCTGCCGTCCCAAGGCGTGCCCCTGTTGTGCTTTGTTGTCAGCTGCGGGAGCCCTCCGTGTGGCGGCGCAGTCCTGCCGCCCATGCATGTTGCTGCTGCGGTCAATCACCGCGCTGCAGCGGCTGCAGCGCGTTCGATCTAAGACTAGCGCCAGCTGCTGCAGCAGGCGCAAGGTGGTGCGCTTGCGGGCTACCTGGCTGCTCGCTGGGGCTTCCAAAACCCCCCGCAATACAGGTGGCTCAGTCTGCAATTCCTGGCCTGCACGCCTGCCCATGTCCGTGCCGCCACACCAGACTCACGCACCGGCAGTCGCCAGCAGCGCCAGCCCCACCAGGGCCAGCGGCAGCAGGGTGCGCGCCTTCATGATGGCGACGCCTCCGCAGGCCTGCAGCTGCAGCGGCAGCGGTGGCGAAGCGAGGGCAGGGGCTGGCTCAGCACTCTCACTGACCACGTTGCCGTCTTAACAGGCGCGTCGATGCGACTGCAACCCCCGCCTGTGGTCCGCGGCCCCACCTGTTTGTGGTAGCGTCCGTGGCGCGTTGCGGCAGCGCTCACAATAAGAGGCCCACAGCTGGCGGGCCGTATTACAGCAACGTAGGGATGAAGCGAGCCGATAGGGGGGACGGGGACTTGTGCGGGGCCGCGGTTGCCCCGCGTCAAGGCCGTGAGTAAGCGGTTACGTCCATCTGCTGAGGCATGCCCCACCACCGTCGGTCGTGTAGCGTTTGATTGTGCCTGTGATGCGATCCGAACACAGTTGCACGCGGTGCAGAGTCGTATCACGCCCCGTTGCAAGCGCAGCAGGGGCCGCCCAGCACGCGACAACAGCCCGGTTTTCCCCGGCTCTTCGGAGCCCCAGTCCCGCGCAAATATGCGGCCCATCGTGGCCCTGGTGCTGCTGCTGGGCATCAGCTCGGCGTGCGCAGCCGGTGAGCGCGGGGTGGACGAGGCAGCGCTGCGCTGTGGCGTGCAGTAGCGATGGCAGGACAGCCTGGGATTCGAAAGCGGGCCTGTGTGGGGGATTCATGCCCTAGCAAGAGGGGGGGGTGGGGGTAACACTGTGCTGGGGTGTGAATGCGGTTGCCAAGGGCGCTGCAGCTGGGCGGGGGACACGGCGCGCAGTGCCCGGATGGCAAGCGGACCACAGCGCAGCAGCCAGTCCAATTGCAGCGGACGGCGAGTGAGGGGTCCAGGGTGCCAGGCTGCCTCAAGGGCAGTGGCGCTGCTGGTAGCTTCAGTCTCATCCCTGCCGCTCGCTCCAGCTTTGTGGCCTAGGGCATGACCTGATTGCGACCCGCCCGCCAACCCCAACCCCCCCACCCGCGACCCTCCATGAAACCCACAGGCTTCACTGGCGTGCGCAAAAAGACTGACGGCGTGAACTGCCGCGTGCCCATCAACCAGCTGGCCTGCCGCCTGGACGCCAACAACAACGTGCAGGCGCTCTTCTACGGGGGCTGGGGCCGCAACGCCGCGGCCACTGCCCTGGGCACGGGCACCTACCTCCGTGGCCCCGCCAACGGCCCTGGCAACTCAGTCTACTGGTACACCAACTACTGGTGCAACCCTTGGGGCTTCCTGCAGCGCTGCGCCGCCATCGGGTCCTCTGTGCTGGCGCCCGCCCCCGCCGGTGGTGATATCACCGCGGTGCGCCAGGTCCCCGCCGTCAACCCCGTCGTGCCTTTCCCTGACAACGGTGTCAACGGCGCCATCCCCGTCATCGAGTACGTGACCGGCATGCGCGTGTGCTACACCAGCGGCTACAAGAGCAGCCCTATCGCGCGCATCCAGTGGGACACCCGCAAGTTCGAGGCCACGTGGGTGGAGGACCCCGCCTTTGCGAACCCGCCCTTCCCCCAGGTCACCGCCACGGCCCAGACGCGCACCGTGGAGTGCGGCCGCAGCAACCCCGTCTGCGCCTTCGAGGAGGAGTTCGTGGCGCCGGCCAACCAGGTGCTGGGTGGCATCTACGCCAAGTGCAAGTTCTCCCAGGGCTTCGCCAAGTGGTTCAGCAATGGCCTGTTCAAGCCCCGCTACTGGATGGAGAAAATCAAGAAGGCCTGCGCCACCCAGCGTGAGCGACGGCGCTGTTTGTGGACCGTTCAGGGCCTGGGCCAGGGAAGGATGTGTGCGGCGCCTGAATTGGGGTGGGAGCGCGTGCGCCGCAATAGACAGACAGCCCCGTGCCTCTTCGCTGCAGACCGCAGGCTGGCCCTTGCCGCAATCCAACACCCGCCCCTTACCCTTCATCTGCCCCATCCCCCTCCCCTCCATGGCGCCCCCACGTGCAGCCATGCCGTACCCCAACGGCCGCTTCCTGGTCGCCGACCCGGCCACGTGCCCCCTGCCCACCGGCCCCAACACCGCCGGCTGCACCTGCGCGCTGCCCAGTTGCCCGGCGGC
>NW_014009622.1:0-5239 GCF_000611645.1 Monoraphidium neglectum
GGGCTGGGAGTGGCTTCGTCCTCATCCATGCCAGCTTGGCGGCTGGTGCGGGGCGAGCCCCGCCTGCACAGTGCGCGCAATTCAGCACACGCACCACCCATACCTTTGTTCGATGGACCTGTCACGTCCGCACACGCACATGCAGACTCAAACTCCCATGCGCACATACGCCCGCGCACGTGCGCTCGTGGTCACACACACACACACACACTCTCGCACACACAAACACACACACACACACACACACACCCGTGCTCACGCGCGCGCAGAGACCAACGCACTGCAGTATGCTGTCCCTGGCGGCCTCATCGGCGTCGGCCTCACGGTCGACCCCACCCTCACGCGCGCGGACAGGCTCGTCGGGCAGGTGCGTGGAAGCTGCCACGCACCCGAGGCCCTCACCCCCATTCGTCACCCCACCCCACCCCCGCACCCATCGGCCTTGGGGACAGCCCACTCCTGCCCTGCCTGGAGTCCGCATGTGTGTGTGTGTGTGTGTGTGTGTGTGTGTGTGTGCATGCGCGCCAGCCGCAACACGTGCAGCGACGGGCCGGTGCAACGCGCGGCCGCCACACTGCGTTCGGTCCCTGATCTCGTGCGTCTCGTTGTGATCTGACCCGGCCTCATGTAATGCCACGCAGGTGCTGGGTGAGGTGGGGAAGCTGCCCGAGGTGTTCAGCGAGCTGGAGATCAACTTCTTCCTGCTGCGGCGGCTGCTGGGTGTGCGGAGCAAGGAGGGCGAGAAGCAGAGCAAGGTGGGGCACCCCTCCTTTGATACCGACCCCCGCGCCCCCTTCCTCTTGCCGTCCATCCTCCCCCGCGAGCTGCCGCCCCCGCGGGACGCGCCGCGCCGCCCTCCCCCACTCCTTCCACTTATGCCCGGCGCCGCGCGGCCCTGCGGCCGCCGATGAGCCCGCGGCCAGCCCCCGCAGCGGCGCCACCACCCAGGCGCCCCCGAACCCCCCGAAACCCGCAATCACCCCTCGAAACCTCTGAAACGCCTGACCCTCCCAGGTGACCAAGCTGTCCAAGGGGGAGGTGCTGATGCTCAACATCGGGTCCATGTGCACGGGGGCGCGCGTGCTCGCGGTGAAGCACGATCTCGCCAAGCTGCAGCTGACCACGCCGGTGGGTGGGGGGTGTACGTGGTGTTGGGTCTGTCGTGTTTGGCCGCACTTGCCGCTGGCATCCGCACGTGCGCATGCATCTGGCGCGCGGACGGGCGCAGGATCTGGGCGGCTGGGCTTGCGTTTCTGGGGGCGGAGGGTGAGGTGGGCTCGCCCGCGCAGCGGCGCGCACGGCCACGGCGATGCTGGGCTGCGTCTGGGCCGCAGCAGGCACGGGGCGTCGGTGGTCGTAGCGCCCGCGGTTGGAACCATGCAGCTGCGTGGGGGTTCGAGCCCGCACGCGTCCTTGGGGATTGGAGTGCCGGGGCATCGTGTCGGCACGCCCGCGCTCTGGCTCGCAGCATTGGCACGCCCGCCAGCGTGGTTGGTTGGTGCGCCCATTTGCTCTCGCTCGGTCGACTGCTGACCTTTCTGCTGACCGACTTGCGCGATCCGCCCTGTTGCAGGTGTGCACCAAGGAGGGGGAGAAGGTCGCCCTCAGCCGCCGCGTGGAGAAGCACTGGCGCCTCATCGGGTGGGGGCAGATACAAAAGGGGCTCAAGATGGACATGCCGCCGCGGCCGGTCGACTGATCTCGGATCTCGTGATCTGACGCGGGGCGCGTGGCTCGGCGGCCGCGCAGGGGCGAGGGGGCTTGCGCGCTCTGGGGGGCGTGCGCGCTCTGTTGGGCGCGGTCTTCGCCCCTCGTGTGCCCTTGCCGCTTGCGGCAACGGCGGCGGCAGCGCTAGGGTTGTTTGGATTGGCGAACAGTCAGGCGGCCGAAGCGCGCCGCTGTTGTTTTGTTTTGTGTGTGTTCATGCACAGTAATCATGAGTTAGCTTGCCACCAACATTGCCCCCTGGCGGAGCGCTTTCAGGGGGGGGGGGCGCGTCTCAGCTGTCTTTAGGGCGGGCATGTTAGGGTGGCCATTGGATGATGCCGCTCGGACAATGTCGGATCCATGTTGTGCCCGGTGCGCCTGCACGTTGGCAACTGGCGTAAGGAGATTTGGATTGCAGGGCTGAGATAGCCTTCATGAATCAGGAGCCCAGCTGCATACGTGCCGGCTTGAGCGATACGGTAATGATCCCAGCCGACAATAGTGGTGTTGACCAGTGTGCCGCAATTGCAGTTTGCTCTTGAAAATTGTCGACTCCAGACGCGGAGATGGTGTTGCGGTCGCATCTCTCGATTGGGTGAGTCTGTTGATGCTTCGGAGAGCGGCATGCTGCGGCCTTCGGTGAGGCGGTCACCGGAGTGTGTGAAATCCTTGCCAGACCCGGCTACGGCAGGTTGCAGGTATGATGATCATGTTCAAGTATCTTTCAACGCTTTCAGCCGCTGCGCACGTGTGTAACCTTCGCGGCCGTGCAATCATAGACTATCCGAGCTGCTGACCTTGACAGCTCTCAGTTCCCTCTAAGGTGCCCACCGTAGCCTGTTGATAACGCGTGTTGCCTGCTTCCTGCACCGGCCTGCGCTGCTTGCTGACCGATCGCCGCGGCCCCCGCCGCGCAGCTAAAAGCGACGGCGTGCGGCGCCGGCGCTGCCCTTCAAGATGAGCACGAGCAACACCATGAGCCGGCGTGCCGAGGTCGCAACCCGCAGCAAGGCGGCGGCGATCCATGAGATGCTTGTCGCCAAGACCCCCGGCCGCGCCTCGCTGGATGGTGCGCAAGGGGATTGTGCTGTGCATGCGCTCACATGGGCGCGCGCATGAGCGCACATGGGCGCGCATGCGGGTACATGCGGCCGCATGCGGCGGCTGCCTCCCGCCGCTGGCCGCCCCAAGTGCGAATATGCCACCCCATGCGCAACAGCCGGCCCCGGCCCCCCGCCGCCCTCATCCTGTCGCCGTCACCAATCCCACCGTGCCGCGCCGCGCCCCTCCGCGCCGCGTCGCGCCGCTCCGTGCCGCGTCGCGCCGCGTCGCTGTCCTCTGCAGGCCCGGAGCGCGAGAGCCTCCTGCCCGACGCGTCGTTTGAGAGCTCGCGCCGCGACGGCGGTGGTGGCGGCGGCGGCAGCGGCGGCGGCGGCAAATGGATTGCTCCGGCATCGGACCTGGCGGGAAGCTGGACGGTGGGTTGTGCGGCGTCGCTGCCCCATCCGTCCCCTCCCGCGCTTGGCTCGCGAATGACCCCCGCCGCGGGCCCCTGTGCGCCCGTATACGCACATGAGGGTTGGGCCTGTGGGTAGGCGAGCCTGAAAACCGGAGTGCAAGGTCAGCGGGGGCCGCACCCCCACACACGCCATGAGTTGGCAGTCCGGGCTTGGACTGCTCTCGCGGCCCCGGATTCTTGCCGCGCTGTCGTGCCTCTCTTGGCGGCTCGTCCCACAGCATCCCCACCACCAACCTGCCCCTTCCCCTCGTTCGCATGATACCGCCATTCAATCAAACCCATCTATCAAGCCACCCGTTTTGGCGTCAATTCGCCCCGTCCGAAACAAGCCCATTTCATGCAAACCTCTTGTCGTGTTCCCAACCCTGTCCAATTCATCACACCAGATCCTCAGGAGCAGCTGGCTGAACCTGCTGATCTTCGCGGCGCCCCTGGGCCTGGCGGCAGAGTCGCTGGGATGGGGGCCCTCGGCAACGTTCGTGCTGGTGCGCGCATGAGCAGGGGGAAAGGGGGTGGAGGGGGCACGGCCGTCATGTATGCAAGGGGATCACCTGCATCCGCTGGGGCACGCGGCGTGGCACCTCGGGGGGGAACGGGGGTGGTTGGTCGCCCGCGGCGCCGCAGCGCTGCGGCTGCTGGGAGCGGAGCGGCCCTGAGTCCCGCCTTCTGTGCCCCCGCGCCGTCGGCTCGCACCCGAATTCTCCGCCCCTCCCTCGCGTCGGGACGACGACTTTACCATCCCTCGCTTTCGCCCTGCCTCCAAGCATCGCGCCCAACACCTCCCCCTCCCTTTGCCGCCCCTCCCGAACCGATTCGAACCCAAACTTCCCGCCAGAACCTGTGCGCCCTCGTGCCCCTGGCGCTGCTGCTGGGGTGCGTCACGGAGGACCTCTCCCTGCGGCTGGGCCAGATCGTGGGCGGCCTGCTCAACGCGACCTTTGGAAACGTGCGCGCGCCGCTCCAGCGGGAGGTCCTGGGATGTGCGGGCGGCGGCCCCGGGCGAGGCCGCGGGGTCCGCGGGGCTCGGCCCGGCCCTGCCGCGGCGACGCTTAGGTCGTGCGCGTGGCGGCAGAAAAGCCAGGTCCTCGCCTCGTAATCCTGAACAAACACCACAAGCTTCCGGCCACCACAACAGCGCGCCGCCCCAGCTCAACCCTCGGTGCCTTGCCAACACCTCACCCGCCCCCTGGTCCTCCTCTTCCCCCCGAAATTCGAAAATTGAAACAGGTGGTCGAGATCATCCTGTCGATCGCGGCGCTGCAGAAGGGGCTCTACCAGGTCGTTTCCACGTCCCTCCTGGGGTCAGTGCTCTCAAACATGCTCATGGTGCTGGGCATGTCGTTCTTCCTCGGAGGCATCAAGTGAGAGGGCCAGCCGCGCGCCGCAGACGGATCCCTTGCTCCGCGCCGCGCCCGCGAGGGGTGTGCGCGGGCGGGGCGCTGCCAACTTGCCCCCATCCGTGCGTGCGACTGGGGCGATGCGCGTGCGGAAGTCCGGTTGGCGCTCCCAGCCCCCCTTGGACCCCTCCCCAAACATCACACGTGTGTGTTCTGAAGCTGCTCCCGCCATGGGGCCCTCTTCTCACCGTTCTCTGCCCAAACGCGCAACTGCTTTGCATCACCAAATCAATCGCACACCACACACTCGCCTGCCTGCGCATCCTCCCACCCAGGTTCAAGACCCTGCGGTTCAACAGCCTGGCCAGCCAGTCCAGCGTGTCGCTGCTGCTGCTGTCCGCCATCTCCATAGTGCTGCCCACGGCCGCGCTGCACCTGTCAATGGGGGGGCCGGACGCGGAGCACCTGTCGAATGACAAGTGAGGGTGGTGTGTGTGTGTGTGTGTGTGCATCGCGTGGGTGTATGATGTGTGAATATGTGTGCAGTTGTGTGTGTGTGTGTGATGTGTGTATGTGTGTGTGTGTGTGTGTGTGTTAGCCTGAGAGAGAGAGAGAGAGAGAGCGTGTGCGCGCGTGCATGTGTGCGCGTGCGTGCGTGTGTGCACCTCCCTCCCCC
>NW_014009621.1:0-5232 GCF_000611645.1 Monoraphidium neglectum
CTGGCGGGGCCAGCGAGAGGAAACCGGCGGCGCGAGTGTGAAGGGGAGGAAGGCGCAGCAGCAGGCCATGCTTGGAGGGGCAGCGGACGGAATCGCAGTGTGGCGGCCGTGGCGTCAGGCGTAGTTATAAGCCGGTGTCCAAGTTGCAGCAGCTGGAGCATGCAAGGCCGGCAGCAGCAGCGGCGGGGGCGCCGTGCGCTCATACGTGCGCGCGATCCCAACAGCAGATCGGCGGCATCACGTGGCTTGCCGATTCGAAACAATCAACAGCCCACTCAAGCCAGGCAAACATGGCCGCTGCGGCTGCCACCCAGCTTCCACACCGATCCACGACGCCCCCCCCCCCCTCCCCACCACGAACGAACACAACCCAGACGACCCCACCCTCATCGGACACCTCATGGCGGCGGCCGCGACGGTCCTCGACCGCTGCGAGGCCGCGCGGCGCCGCAAGCTGCCCTTCTTTGGCAGCAATGCGAAGATGCGGGAGCTGGACAGGCGGCAGACGCTGGAGAGGGTGGCAGCGCAGCGAGCCGCGCTCAGCGCTGCGCGCGTCGGGCTGCCGCAGGTGCCCCAAGGGAGTGGGGGCGGCCAATTGGACGCGCCGGAGGGCAGGCGGGCGCGGGGGCTGCAGGGGTTTGCGGGCACGCGGCAGGGGCAGCATGGGGGCGGCGGGCGGGCGTGGTGTTTTGGCGGCGGCTTGTGTCGCAGCGGGGAGGCGAGGGACGCGGAATTTGAAGAATGCTCGGCCCTGGTGTGATACATGACGCCCCCACCCCTCATCACACACAGTCTCCTACCCGCGCTCACAGACGCACGCACTTGCAGCTACACACGTACACCTGCACCCCAACCACCCTCGCGCCCCACCACACAACCCGCCCCAGGTCATCCTCTCCTCCAAGATCGCCCCCCGCGCGCTGTCGGGCGTCAACAGCCCCGACCCCCTGTGTGCACGCCACGCGATGGCGCTCGCGGCGCTGGTCGCGCGCGACGCGCCGTCGCTGTTCATAGACCATGTGGCCCACCTGATACAGGGCAACCTGGACATTTTCCAGGCCACGGGTGAGGGGCCGCGGGGCGCCGGGCGCGCCCGTCAGCTTGGATCGACGGCCGTCGTTTTGGTGTTGCGTCGGTTCTTGCGTCCCCCTGCACACGGCGTGACGAAGCTGCATCCAGCCAGGCGTCGGCGCGCGCCGCATGCGGCGCGCGTGGTTGCACGGTGATGGCGCGCTGAAGAGGCCCGCCTTCCAAATGACGGCGGGCGTCCCGCAGTCCTGGGCGCCCCGCCGTCGGCCATGGGCCAACCCCTCGTCCCTCCTCTCCGTGACCCCTGCGCAATACATGTTTTCCCCTCCCCTCTGCCCTGCCCTCCCCGCCCCGAGGCTCCCTGAGCGCCCTGGACGCGGCCGCCGCGATCTCAGCCGTGCAGGCGGCCGGCGGCCCCGGCGCCAAGCCGGCGCGGCCGTCCAAGGACCTGTTCCAAGAGCGCAGCGCCAACCTCAGCGACGCGTGGGCGCGGCTGTACCTCGCGCGCGCGTGCGGCGCGGTCGTGTCGGCGGGATTCGCGTCCGGTGAGGGGGATGATCCTCCCTCTGACCCTGTTGCCAGTGTCCACAGGGTGCCAAGTAGGGCTAAGGCGTGCGTGTGTGCCCCTGCAGCGCGGCCTCGATCGCGGCGCATGCGCCTGTGCTGCAGCTTCGTTGCACCTTTGTTGTGCTGTACCTTCGCTGCAGCTCTGCTGTGCTCTCGCTGCACCTTGTACTATACCTCAGCGGCCCACCTTCGATGTGCCGCCCGCCCGCCCGTCCGCCCGCCCGCCGCCCCCCGCGCAGCGTCCTCCAACACCGTGATCTGGGAGGCGCTGACCACCCTGGCCTGCTGCGACCGCGCGGTGATCGTGTGCCTGGAGGCCATCCGCGGCCTGGTGGGGACGCCATACCCCACAGTCAGCAAGCTGCCGCCGCCGGGCAGCAAGAAGGTGCGCGGAGGCGGGCGGAGCCGCTCGCTGGCCCTGAAGAGAGCAAGTGCGGGGTCGCAACCGCTGGATGGGGCGGCGCGGGCTGCAGCATCCATCTGGGCAGCCTAGGGTCTGACGTACTTTATGATTATGATGACATTCTGAGCGTGGGCGCCGGCACCCCACAGGTCCCGCAGCTGGACGAGAGGAGGGAGCAGGACGACTCATATCGCCAGGCCGCCGCCTGGCGCGCGCTGCTCGCACACGCCGCGCACGACGCCCCCGCGCCCCAGAAGGGCTCCGCCGCCGCCGCCGCCGCCGCGCTCGCCGCGACGAGCGCCGCCGCCGGCGCGGGCGCGGGCGCGTTTGGCTTTGGCGCCGGGCTGCTGCCGGGGGTGGCGAAGCAGTTCACAGTCGGGCGGTCCCAGCGGGGCGTGGAAGAGAGCGCCGCGCTGCAGCGAATGGCTTCGCTCGCGCGCGGCAAGGGGCAGCCGCACCCGGGCGCGATTGCCGAGGACGAGGAGGAGCAGGAGCCCCCGCGGCCGTCGCTATTTGCGGCCGTCGTCGAGCGGCTGACGGCATGCCTGGGCATGAAGTCCCACGCTGCGATCGCCAGCGCGTGCCGCGCCGTCGCTGCGCTTGCGGAGGCGCGGGCGCGCGCGGTAGCGCTCGCGCGGAGCCCGGGGGAGCGCGCGGCGGCGCTGGGGGGCGGGGAGGTGCGGGAGCTGCTGGCGCAGCTCGAGGCGCGGATGGTGGCGGTCGCGAAGGAGCCCGGGTTCAGCGCGGCGCAGGTGGGCCTCTGCCTTTTCAAGCGTGAAGACCGCCTGCCACGCCAGATGGTTGCAATCTAGAGAGCCCCAGCTTGCATTGAGTGCCCGCTATCGTGTCGTCAGCCTGCTTGCTCTTGAACCTGCCGCCTCTTGACCCTGCCGCACGACGGGGCCGTTCGATGCTCACGACAGTGGAGCCGTCTCTGTGTGCCCGCTGAAACCTGGAAAGCTGTGACTCCAACAACCGCGGCGGCCCGCCCCTTCCAAACGCTGCCCCACCCCAACACAGCGTCTCAAGGCGCTGGAGGCGCTGCTGTGGCTGCAGCAGCTGCCCAGCAGCCGCCCGCCGGCCATCTCGCCCGACGATCTGCTGCAGCAGCTCAGTATGGGTGAGGGGGTTCAGCACGGGCGCATGCATTGACCACACGCCCCCCTGCTTCATGCATGGGCGTGCGTGCGTGCCTCCGCGGGTGGCGCACATGGTGGATTTGCCACACATGCGCTGCCGCAAGCTGACCCCAAGGCAATTTCCCCGCCGTTCTGCTGGTCGGCGCCATTCATCGCAGGCGGCGGCACGGTGTCCCTATCAGTGGCTACCATTTTCGCCGACCCCTGGCCCGAGGACCTCCTGACGGGCCTCATGTTCACCTTGACGCGCCGCCTGTTCAGCGCGCCGGGCGCGGCGGAGTATCTGCTCGCGTGCGCGGGCGCGGTCGCGCGCGCGTGCCCCAGCCGGGTGAAGCACGAGCAGCTGCACCAGATGTGGGACACGTGCCTGAGGTGAGGGGCGCGCGCCGCGGCGGCGCGCCGCGCCGCGCCGCGTTGCGAGGGACATTCGCTGCGCGTCCGAGGTCTTTCAATCAATCAATGCGCATGTGATCCAACTTGACTTACACACACAGATTACTTACATGTTGATATCATCCACCCCTCCGTATCAAATCTCTGCCTGTCGTGCCACATGCGAATGCAAAGGGGGCCACTTGCAGTGGCCTTCCAGGGTTCGCTTGGCCTGAACCAACTCTCACCAACAATGCGTGCATCGCGACGCCCCTGTCGCCACCCCCCCACCCTACCCGGCCCCAGGGCCAGCGAGCCGCAGGTCAAGCTCGCCGCGGTGCGCTCCGCGCTGGCGCTGCTGTCGTCCCCCGCGCCGCCCATCGCGTCGCCGCCGTCGGCGGCGGCGCCGGAGGTGAAGGTGCTGGCAGCGCGCGAGGAGGCGGCCTACTGGGCGCTGGTCAGGTGGGCAGGCAGGATTGTAGTGTGTGTGTGTGGGGGGGGGGCAAGAGCGGTGTGTGCGCGTAAGTTTGTGTGTGTGTGTGTGTGTGTGTGTGTGTGTGTGTGTGTGTGTGTGTGTGTGTGTGTGTGTGTACGGCTGCACTGCGCGTGTTGGTGCGTGTTTCTACAAATTCATGCGTGCCTGCGCACGCGTGCGTTCGTGTGTGTATATGTGTACAAGTGAGTCTTTGGTCAAGGGACTGTTGTTCCTAGTCATTCTTCTCGCACTTTTGTGTGTGTGTGTGTGTGTATGTGTGTGTGTGTGTGTGTGTTTGTGTCCGTCAGGCAGGGTGCGTGTGCAAGCCATGCAGAGGCTCTGCCACATTTCCCACACCACTGGCAGCCAATGGCGGCGGACAACACCAGTCTTCCCAGCTCCTGTGCCACCCGCTGCCAACTTGCCATTGCACCACTCACTGTGCCTGCTCCCGTCCTTACGGGGATGACTCAGCCGCTCCAATAAAGACTCTCGGTGCAGTGGGGGCTTCAAGCTCCCCCAGCCCACATCCAGGGACGGCACGCCCCCATGTCATCTCCCTGACTCGCACCCGCCATCCCTCCCCGCCGGCCGCCCGCAGGTCTGCCGCCTGGTGGCTGGGCGAGAACGCCAACTTTGCTGCCAACGAATTCGTCTGGAAGCCCCGCCCGCCGCCGCCCGCGCTCGCGGCCGCCCTGGAGACAGCGGACGGTATGCCGCAGGAGCTGCTCGCGGCTGCGGCGGTCGCGGGCAACCCGCTGCTGTCCATGGTACTCACGCACCTGCAGAGGGTGAGGGGGCGCGCGAGCGCTGGCTGGCTGGCGCCAGAAAAGGGAGGGGAGCGGAGGCTCGCTGCGTGCGTTCGTGACGGATCACGTTCGTGCTGGGTGTTGCCGCCCGCTGCATGAAGTGGCGTGCGTGACGGGTCCAAACGGTTTCCTGTGCGGCCAGGCGCGCTGGCCCCCGGCCGCCGCTTGAAGGCTGCTATGCACCTCTTCTGCTGCGGCCGGAGCCATTTTTCAGATGCTGAGCCCTCCCCTGGACCCGTGTGCATCCTGCAAACCATGATATATCATACAGGCGATGGTTGCGGCGCCATGGGAGGTCAGAATTGCATCAGCGCAGTCTGTGGCGAAGATCGGCGTCCGCTCCGGCGAGCCGTTCCGCGTTCAGTGCTACAGCATTCTCGCCACCGCCCGCGGCCGCGCGCCGGGCGAGGGCGGCGACGGCGGCGGCGGCGCGGCGGG
>NW_014009620.1:0-5229 GCF_000611645.1 Monoraphidium neglectum
CCGCAACCGCCCACAACCCCCCCCCCCCAAAGGCCCTTTGACGCCGACGCGCCCCAGGAGGACGCGTTCCTAGGCGCCCAGCGCCGCCTGCTGCCCAACAAGGCCTAGACAGCCGGATTCAAACGAGCGGGGCCGACAGCCGGACGGCACCCCGCCCGCGGGCGGCCTCCGCGGGCGGACCAGCGCTGTGGAGTGCCTGCTGCGGGCCAGCCGGCGGCCGGCCGCATCCCACGTTTTGAGTTTGGCCGCCGGGCGTCGCCGCGTTGTGCCGAGTTGTGGTGGTGTGCTCGAGGGCGGCCGCGCGAGGGCGTCGCGGCCGGGGCCGGGGCCCGCGCCGCGCCGCGGCCGACGCGCGGCCGGGCATTTCGTTTTGCTTTCGTAGGCGTTGAGAGTGCCGAGAGTTGTCTCTATCCTGGCTCTGTTTCAAGGGGCTGCGCTGCGCGAGCTTTCGGCATGGGGCGGCCTATTTGCCGGGTCTGCTGAGTCAGCGGCTGCGAAGTGAGGGGCCGTGAGGCCTCCTTTTGAGTGCGCGGCGCGACGGCGCCGCGCGAGCGATACAGGGAGGGGCGTGTGTGCGTGGCAGGGACGTAATTTTTGAGGGTAGGGAGAGGAGGGGCGCGTTACTCAAGAGCGGCGGCCCCGCGAGCGGCGTGCCGAGCGCGCCGCTTCGCCTTCCGCGGGCGCTGTCACAACGCGCTTTTTGTAATGCAGAACACAGCGGCCCTGTCGCGTCGCCAGTCGAGCAAGACAAGCGCCTGGACACGCTCTGGGCACCGCAACCTTGAGCGAGGCGCAGGACGCGCAACGTTACAGCCACCATCCCACCCATGCAGCAGCAACTCAAAGCCACCGCCTTGTGCCTTCGAGCCGCATGCAGCCGCAACTCGAAGCGCCCGCCTCAAGCCCCCAGTCACGTGCAGCAGCAGCCCCGCGCCCTAAACCCAGCCGCAGCGCCGCCGCGCGCCTCCCCACTGCAAACCAAGCACCCACGCCAGCTTTGCTGGCCGCAGCAGGCGTCCCCCCGCCTCAAAACACGCCGCTCGGCCCCGTCCCGCCCCGAGCTGCTGGCGGCGGGATGGCAGCCATCTGCTTGTGTGTGAAACCGCCAAAACCGCCGGAACCGACGCCTCAGGCGCCGCCAGCCTTGCCCTCCCCGCCCTCCTCGCTGCCGTAGTCGCCCTTATTAATGGCGTCCTGGCCCGCGGCCTTGGGGCCCTCGCTCTCGTCCTTTTGGGGGGGGCGTGGGGGTGTAAAGAGTGTCTGGGTGGGAGCGGGGTCCTGTAACGCTCCTATCCCATCCTAATGGAATGTGAACGCACGGGCGGCATGCAACATATCAACAGGACAGCTCGGGTTGTTTGGGGTGGAAGAGCGCTCCCTGTCAGTGGCTTCCCATGCTCACTGCCGGCCGTGAGCCGATTGGCCGCTGAGCGTGCGTGCGTGTCCCGCTCCCAAAACCTTAGCCTGTCCGATGACGTTTTAATCAGGCAGGCTCACATGGCTCATCCCTGTTTCACGGCTGCTGACTGACTGCGCGCGGGGGACCCTCATTCCCAAACCCCTCACCCCCACACTGCACCTGCTGCAAGGGGTCGTCCGCCCGTGGTGCGGCGCCTGTGCCGGCAACACTGGGGTCGTTCTTAACGGGGTACGCGTCAGGCCTGGAGACGGGCTCCTCCTTGTCAACCATGCCTGGGAGGTTTCGACCGTTTTTCCCCGAGGTTATGTCCCAAGGATTGTGAGCGCAGAGGGCAAGGGGCGGAGTGTGGGGATTGGGGTATGGTGGGGCTGCCCAGAACGCCGGGCGATGGATCCAGAGGGATGCACGGTGGGAGGAGGTGACGAGTGTGCGCCGGAGTGTCGCACGACTGGACTGGACCGCACAGCGCAAGCACGCGTCAGGGGGCGGAAGCATGCAGCAGCATGCTTCCGACGCCGGCGGCTGGAAATTGCGCCGGCGGCGCGGCCGAGCCGCGTATGCAGTCACAAGTCGCTGGCGGTCGGCCAATGGGGGGCGGCGCCCCTTGGGCCGCCGCCTGAACCCCGCGCGGCCCGGGCACCCACCGGCCTTCGAGGCGGCGTCTTGAGTCAGCGACGTGGCCGGGCTGCCAGGCGCGGCGCGACGGAGGGGTCGGTTCAGCGAGGGGGAGGTGCGTTGCCCGCGCCACGCGCTTGCCCCAGCTGCATTGGTCCCAGGGGCCCGCGCCATCATTCCCTGGGCAACATCGGCTGGCTCCATCTATCTAAGACCTGCCCGCCCGATTGCCCCCCGGAGCGCCCCCTCGGATTCTGCCGGCAGGCGGCGCGGGCCCGCGCGCAGCGGCTGCTGCAGGGCGCTCGCACCACTGGACGGCGAGCAGGCAGGCAGGCGGTGCTGCACTGTTTTCATGGCAGTCAATGCAGGTCTTTGCTCCCCTTGCGAGGGGGGGGGGAGAGGCGCGACTGCATGATGACATGTCGTGACATCACCTGGGCACGGGGTCCCTGTCCGGGCGGGCGTAGAGCTGCTCGTCCGGCTTTGCCTGCTTCTCACCGGGGTTGCCCGCCGCCTCCTTGTCTGAGATAGCCGTTTTGGGAGGCGTGCGGGGAGGGTTCGGTCGCGAGGGGCGGCAGAGAGAGGGAGGGCTGGCATGAGGGCAAGGGGAGACCCCGAGTGATCGAGTTCGTGGCGCTTGCTATGGAAATGCTATTGCTTCATGAAAATTGGGGGCAACGTGGGAAGTGGGCGCTGCCTTGGCGGTGCTAGCTGGTCTGCCTGTGGTCTGTACGGCAGCCCAGACGGCGGTCTGGCTGCCCAGTGGGTTGTGACGAATGGGTTGCTGTGCAGACCATGTGTGTGCGGTATCTGCTGCGAGTCCTGATCGCGGTGCAAATACATGTGGTGTGGACGACTTACTTCCTGGCATCGCAGGTGCGGGTCAGGAACAGCATAGCCTATTGAGGAACAATCCACCGAGGCTTGGCCAGCACCATAATTCAAAGCAGCGCCGCGCGCATGCGTGTGCAAGCGCGCCGCGTGCGCGCGCCCGCCTGCGCCCGCCCACCAGACTCTCGGTAAGCGCGCCGCTGCCCGCCGGGCGCTGCCGCGCCACATGCCGCCGCCTCGGCCCAGCCCGCGGCGGCGCCCCTGACGGCCCCCGCGGCTCGAAGAGTGGCCGTTAGAGCCAACATCCTCAGTGGCTGTGCTGGGGCGCACTGTTTTGAGGGGACGGGCGCGGCTGTGGGGCGCAGCTGCGACGCGCAGGGCGGTGACGCGCAATGAGGTTCCGGCTGCTGCAGATCGTTGCTGGTGGGGATTTTCAACAAACGGGTCCAGAGGAGTTACAGATGAGTAACAGATTGTAGATCCGAGAAAGCATGCTAAAACCAGGTCCGTGGCTGAAGTTTCATCGGTAGGTGCTGGGCAGGACTCACTCGCTGACATCATCGGGTGACTTGGCGGGCGCCGTGGCGGGCGCTGCCGTTGCCGTAGATGACTTGGATTGGAGGACGATCGCCAGGTTGAAAAGGAGTATTTGCATTTCACAAGCATGCCATCTGTGGTATCGCAGTTGCGGGGCTGAGGAGTCCAGCAATGCACACGCGAGCAACAGCGACACACTACTGAACGGAAAAGTGCGCGTTGCCTCTGGGCAGCACTGCTGCAGTAGAGGAGAGATGGCAGCATTCTTATGCGATCATGCAACAAGTTGGAAGTCTCACAACTGGTCATGAACGGAGTCACCCAAGCAAGCATCAGCACGGGAATCGCGTGATCACACTGCTCGAATGTGCTCAAGCCTTTGATGTACGAGCGAGATGATCCAGAAACCGCCATAGATTCGCATGAACTAGCAATGGCCGCGTCCGATCGTCCATTCCGTGCAGCGGCGCCGCTTGCCGCGGCACTGTTGCTGCTGCCGCTGCTGCTGCTCCTTGCGCCGGGCCCCGCCGGCGCCCATCGCACGCTGCATGGCGACCTGTCAGCCGCCGCGGATCAGACGCCGCAGCAGCAGCAGCCTCAGCGTCGGCCGTGGGACCCGACCGTCGGCGTCACCGGCGGCACCCGCCCGCTCGTCATCAGCCACCGCGGGTCACCCGGGCAGCTGCCGGACCACACCCTTGCCGGCTACAGGCGCGCGATAGCAGAGGTGCGATTTGATGAGACACGTGACAGGACGACGCGGGGACCTCGGCCCCTGCCGCCGCGGTGGTGCCATTGGGAGAAGTTGCCCAAGCCGCCAGGGGAATTTTTTAGGGTGGGGTGGTGTGGGATGGGGGGAGACTGCGGGAAGTATGCAACTCGTCGGGGGTATCTGGAGCGGCTTGGAAGCTACAGCCCAGTTTGGGGTGAGGTCAGCATATATACAGGGCCCCGCAGGCTGCCAGTATGGGCAGCTGTGGGACAAGCGCGGGCGAGGAAGGCGGAGGGGGGGGGCATCCACGATCCGGAGTGGGGTCGTGCGCCGCGCATGCTTGCTGCGAGGGCGGGCAGACGCAATACCGAGGCCGCGCGGCCGTGGCCAGACGCACGCACGCGAGGCCCTTTGCAGCAACGCCTCCCCGGGCTCTTGCAGCCACAACTGCAGGCCCCTGCACAGCCTCTGGACCCCGTTCTCTGCTTAGTTGCCCTCCTCCCCGGGCCCATCACCCCCCCCAACCTTGACCTCCCGCGGAACCCCTCATATCATACTAAGATCCCTCAACCCAAACTTTCCCACACGCCCCCACAGGGCACTGACTGCGTCGAGTGTGACGTCGTGGTGACTAAGGATCTCAAACTGATCTGCCGCCACGAGCCCTGGCTGCAAAACACGACGGATGCCCCCAAGAAGGTGAACAGTCACGCGGATCTGCTGACCCAAACCCACCCTCTAAGCCTCACCTGATCTCGTCTCTTCCCTCACCCTGCCTGATTGCTCGCCGGGCAGCACCCTCCCCCCCCACCACCATCCCAGGCAGCCGCGAGGCCACACCCTTCCCTCGAACCCTCCTCGGCCCCGCAAGCGCACACAGCATGACCCCTCCCCTCCCTCCCCCGTTGCCCGCGCATGACTACCCTGCGTGGGGATGACCCCTTTGCGTAAAGGGGCGCGTGCCACCTGCCAGCAAACGCCGTGTTTCCCCGGCCACCCCCCTCTGGTGTGGCACGCTCGCTCTTCCCCACACCACCACACACGAGTGTGCACGTGCATGCGCACGCGCACGCACACACACGCGCGCACACACACACACACACACACACACACA
>NW_014009619.1:0-1136 GCF_000611645.1 Monoraphidium neglectum
CATGCAGGCTGCGCGACGTGGGCCTGATCTTGCGTCCATTAATTTGCCGAACAATCATGCTCAAGGGGTGCGCGGACGCCTAACGCGTGCCCTCACCTGCGGCGCCCCCGAACAGCAGCCGCATGAGGGCCATGGCTACTGGTATGGCGCGGATGACCGGCTGGAACACCCACGGCACCTTGGGAGGGGGGGGCAAAGGGGGGGGGTTCAGAGTGGCGTGTCTGGAGCGAAGAAGTGTTGTGCCTGACAACAGCGTGAGGGAGCATGTGGTGGCAGAGGAGCGAGCCGCTGCTGCGCAGCACGTGCTGGTGGCCCCATGGGCCCAGACGCAAGGCGGGTCCGACCCTTGCGCACAGGCCCCTCCAAGGGTTGCCGATTTGACCCCCATCCCCGAAGGGACCTGCGCGCCGGTGGGCGCGCAGGGCAGCATTTCCCCTGTTGACCCGCCGACCCCACTCTCCCCCCCATTCCCCGCCCCCGGCGACGGCGCTCCAGGCCGTGGCTCACGATTTCGTGGAACCCCGCGGGCGTGAGCAGCACCAGCCTCTTCACGTGGTGGGGCCGCCCGCTGCGCAGCCGCATCACCAGGTAGATCAGCATGCTGGCGCCACCCAGGCTATGGGCCACCACCCGCAGGTTGTAGGGGTCGGCGGCAGGAGACGCCGCCGCAGACCCCGCCCCCGCCCCCGCGCCGCCCGCAGCGCGGCCGCCCGCCGGGGCGCTGAGCGCGTGCGCAGGCGGCTGGAACGCCCCGGGGTGCGCAACCGGCGCGCCGTCCGGCGAGGGCGGCTGCTGCTCGGCGGCGGCCAGGCTGGACGCGCTGCTAGGGGACCCATGACAGCCACCAGCGCCCCGGAGGCCGGGCGGCGAGGCGGCCGCGGGGGCGCGCGCGAGGCTGAACATGGCCTGGCTGCTGTGCGCGCGGCGCATCGACGCGCCCCCCACCGGCGCGAGCGGCGGGGACGCGGCGGCGCCGCCGGTGTCGAGCCTGCCGCCCTCAGGCCGGCCGCCACGCGCCGCGGCGCCGCTGCCGCCGCCGCTGCCGCCGCCGCTGTTGCCGCCGTTGCTCCGCGGCGACTCTGGGGGGGTGTCGCCAGCCAGCGGCCAGAGCGCCGCCTTGGGGGGCGGCGGCTGCG
>NW_014009619.1:1585-5678 GCF_000611645.1 Monoraphidium neglectum
CGCCTGCCCCTCGTCCGCCTCCCGCAAGCTGCCGCGCTTGGGCTCGCTGCCACTGCCGCCGCCGCCCCGCAGGCGGGTCGCGAAGCTGTTTGCCGCCTGCATCGTCGCCTCTGCCACTGCTGCCGTCCCAAGCACGACGCTCGCGACGACCGAGCTCGCCGCCGCGACCGCGCCCGCCGCGGCCGCCTCGACGCCGCCGGGGGCGGCCTCAAAGCTGTCTGGGCCGTACAGAGTCGGGCCGCCGCCGCCCCTGCCGTCGCTCGTGCGCTCGCGCGCACCTCCTTCAAAGTCTAGCCAGCTGCTGCCGCAGGACTCATCGCGGCCTGAATCCGCCCGCCGCTGCGTTGCCGCCGCTGCGAACGGGCTTGCTGAAGGCGGAGACTCGGGCAAACCTTTTGGCCCCGCCTGCCGCCCCTCATCATGCTGCTTTGTGTTGCCCTCCAAATCATGCCCCTGCCAATGCTGCTGCCCATCCTGCTGTTGCTCATCCTGCTGCTGCTCATCCTGCTGCTGCCCATCCTGCTGCTCTTGTGCAATTGGCTGCACCGCCCCCAAGTGCCGCCCAACATCCTGCCGCTCAACACTATGATTCAAGCTCGCTGCCGGGGGCCGCCCCGCCGCACCCCCGTTCAGCGGACCCTCCGCAGTCCCATCCCGCGCGCCGCCTGCCGTCGCAGTAGCTGATGCTGCCGCCACAGGCGGCGGCCGATCGCGCGCTTCAGGCGTGGCCGGCTCGCGGGGCGTGCCCGGGACGCCGTCGACGCTGCCGGCGGCGCCGCCGCTCGAGGCCGCTGCGTGGCTGCTGCCGCCGCTGCCGCTGCCGCTGCTGCCGCCACCGATGCTGCCGCTGCCGTCCTCCGGGGCTGCTGCCTGCGGCAGCCCCCTCTCGTCGCCCCAAGACCCCTTGGCCGCCTGCTGCTGCCCCTCGCCTCCAGACGTGCTTCGCGCTTCTTCACCCAATCCCTCGCCCTCCCAACTCCCTGCCTCGCCATGCCCCTCGCTCCTCTCCTGCGGTCCGCCGCCACCACCGCCCCCGCTGTCGGCTTCGACACCCTGGGACGGCAGCGCGCGCGCGAGGCCGCCAGCGATGCCGCTGCTTATGCTGCTGCCCAGCGCCACAGCGCCCTGGACCACGCGCTCCGCCAGCGCGCTGGCGGACTGCGCCGCAGCGCTCAGCGCGCGCGAGCCGACTGCAGAGGTTTCTCCTTCATCCTGCGATTCGACGCTCCCGCCGCCGCGGCCGCCGTCGCTCTCGCCGCTGACGCTGCTAGCAGCGTCGTCGCCGCCATCGCCGCCCGACGACCAGCGCGGGGCTGCGCGGCGCAGCCACGCGCCGAGGCCGGCGGCGGCACCTGCGGCGGCGCCTGCGCCGCCATGCTCCGACGCCGACGCAGCCCTTGCCACGTGTGCCGACATGCCAGCCAACGCGCGTGGCGCTGCCGCCACCCTGGGCCCCGGCGACGCCGCCGGCGGCCGCCCCTGTGCTGCCTGCAGCAGCAGCTGCTGGTCGCTCACCGACCTCTGCATTCGCAGCCGCGGCAGGCGCCCCGCGAGCGTGGCCGCCGCGACCACGCCGCCAGCGGCGCCGCCGCCGCCGCCACCGCCACTGACGCCCTCCCCGCCGAACAGCGGCTCGCCCGCGCCGGCGTCAGCCGCGGCGGCTGCGGCGGCGCCCCTGACAGCAGGCGCGGCGGCGGGCGCCGAGGGCTCGCCGCTGGTCCAGCCGGCGGAGTCTCCCGCGTATCGCAGGTCCAGGCGTGGGTCGCGGCCCCCCAGCTCCTGAAGGCAGGACGAGGCGCGGCCAGGAAGGACACAAGTGTTGCGGATGCAGTACCCCAACATTGAGTGGCTCCAGTCCAAAGCCGTCCACCTCTCAACCAGGTCACACAACCCGCCCCAGGTGCCACCCAAGCCATCTTCTGAAATCCCCTCGGCTGGTGCGCCCAGTCGGCCCGGAATGAGCACCCCTCCCCCCCTGCGCCGCAACTTGCCCTGAGCTACCAGCTTCAACCCACTTAAACAAACATCGCAGCAGCCCTCTCCGCCGGTCAACGGGTTGATCTTGACCGCCCACCTGCATCTTGACCTCGTGCAGCCTGTCGACCTGTGCCGCCACGTCGTATATGCCCAGCTCGTTGAGTGTGTACTTCCAGTAGGCCATGCCCTGGTGGGCCGGGTCTGGGGGAGCAGGCGGGGCGCAGGGAGGGGCGGTGGGCGGCAGGCCATGAGTGATGACACGGCGGAGTGACACCAGGCAGGTATTTGCAACCTCAAGAGGACGGGCGTTTTCCAGCCAATGGACAGCATATCCTGCACACTGCTAGCGTCGTCGCGGCAGCAAGCTCAGGCGGCTGGCTGCGGTGGCTCACTTGTTGCCACACGTGGCGGGTTGCTGCGCGACGAGCCCAGCCACACGTCAAAGCCCTGGTCCCAGGCGGCAAAGGCCTGGCTGCCCGTGACGCCGGAGGACACCCAGGTCAGGGAGGTGTCCAGGACACCTGGGGGGTGGGGGGGGATTCGGGGGCAGGGGTAGTGGGGCGGAATGGTGAGGGGCCTGAGCTGTGATGCGGGTAGGAGGAGGGGTGTGGGACAAATCGTGCGCCCGCGGCCCGGCCATTGCTCCACACAATGAAGCTGAGCGGCCTGTGCTGTGCCCCCGGCCCCACTCACTCCCCCTTTCCCCCAAGTACGCCCACCATGCATGAAAAGCGCCACGTCGTGCGCCCCCGGCCTTGGGATGCGCTCCATGCGCAGCACGTAGCCGTCCTCAGTCACCACGGTGTACGTCTGGAGGGGGTAACCTGGGGGGTTGGGTTTGGGTGGCGCAAAGTGGGTGTTAAGAGCGTTGGCAAGGAGGATGGGGTGGCTGGGAGTTGAGGGGGTGATGGCGGCTGCGGGATCTGGAAGGGGCAGCCTGGCTGGTGTGGAGAAATTAAGGGGGGATTTGAATGTCCAGGCGACTCGAGGCCGTGCGTCACATGCGCCGCCGGGAATGTCACAAGGGGCGCTCAAGCGGCGAGACACCCTGTGCTGCATTATGCTCAGGCTGCCAAGCGCACGGGGCAGTGGATCAAGTTCCCAGAACACCGCCAGGACGTCAGCGCCAGCTGCACTGCCCAGCGCCCTTCCAGAAAATGCAGGCCGTCCGCAGGGCGCAAAATGGCGTCGGCAACGCAGCGATACACCAACACTGCTACCATCGTGCCCAGCCATCCACCCACAACCGTATCCAACCCCTCACCCTCCAACCGCCGAACCACCCACGCACCCGCCATGCGGATGATCTGCGCCGACAGCGAATCCCCCTCCCCCTCCTGCCCAGAGCCGTGGTCCCACGGCACGGTCCAGGGAGTGTGGTCGAAGCGCCCCACGCTGCGCGTGCGCCGCAGCTTTGCCAGCGGCCGCCCGGGGCGGCTCTCATCTGCCAGCCGGTCCTGTTGTTGGCGGCGGATTGCAGCGACGGGCAAGGGCGTTGAGGTCGCGATTGATGTGGGGGGTCTTTAAGACGGGCAAATCGAGGGATATCCTGCAGGTCAGCTGGGGGTTGTTGCCGCTGTATTAGGCGCATGGGGTTTCATGAATGCGTCAATAAGGCAGGCGGTCTGTCGGGCACCTGTAGCACACTCTTAGCTGAGGGAAAACAGGAGACCCCACGTAAGGTGACCACCCAAAAGCCTCAACACTCACGATGCCGGAGAACGACTTGCTGCGGACCCCCAGACGCACAGACGCGCCCCGCCTCGGCGACGGCGCCTCCCCCGCGCCGCCAGCCGGCTCGCCGCGCAGGCGCGCCCAGGGCCAGCGCTGCCAGGGGCGCGCCTGCGAGGCCTCAGGGGCTGTCCCCTCGGCCCCGTCCACGTCGCCCGTGCCGCTCTGATCGTCGTCCTCCGCCTGCTGCTGCTCCTCGCGGTGGCGGTGCTCCTGCTTCTGCTCCTGCTCGTGCTGCCGCTGCTGCTGCTGCCGCCACGACGGCGCCGGCGGCGCCGCAGCCGCCGCCGCCCGCGTGCCCCGACCCGTGCCGGAGGTGTGTTCTGCCTGGGGACCCGCTGATCCCGCAGCCCTAAACCCCACATGCCCCGGGTCAGACGCGCAC
>NW_014009618.1:0-5228 GCF_000611645.1 Monoraphidium neglectum
CTCCAGGCCAGCGGCGGTGCGCTTGGTGCCGGGGGTGCCCGGCGTCGCCGCGCCGGGCGCGCGGGCGGGCGACGCAGCGGCGGCGGCGGCGGCGGCGAAGCGGGGCACGGGCAGCTTGCTGGCGGGCAGAGGGCTGAAAGCGAGAGACCTCACTGTGCCTGGATGGGAGGAGCAGGAAGGGGTGAGGGGAGGTTGAGAAGCGGGGCCCAAGCTCTGTGGTCAGCCAACAGCGGCACCAGGTGGGCGTGCATGCATGTGCGCCGCCGTCCTCAAGTGCGCATGCAAAGGGGGTGCGGGCGAAGTAATCAGGAATGGCGATTTGAGAATCAAGGGGCCGCCGCACCCGCTGCGACCCACCATCAGTGCCGGGCGTCGCCGCGCCGAGGGGGCTCATCGCCGCGCGCCCGCTCGCGCCCGTCTGCGGCGTGCGCGGCAGCGCGTCTGCGGCGGCGAGCGCGCCGCTGCCCTGGCGGCGGCTGGGCGTGCCGTCGCGCGCGCTGGGCGGCGCGGGGCCCGGCAGCGGCGCCAGGGGCAGGTCCTCCGCCGCCTCCACCTGCGGCGGCGGCGTGTCACAGCGTGGGAGGCGTTGCGGGTGGGGCTGCTTACGCACACAGCAAACTGCTGCCTGAGACCAACATCGCTGAGCTGGCTGACCGGTCCAGGCCTCCCATCTGCAACCTGACTCCTGCTGCAGATTCAGCAGGTATTTTTCTACTGGCGACCCTGCAGACCGGCTGACCCAGGATGCGTGCAACCCCCAAACGCGGCTGTCCGCATGTGCGCCGCCCACCTTGCCGGATGCCACGCGGGCGCGCAACAGCCGCAGGAACTCCCGCTGCTGCTGCATCGTGCCGTGCACGCTCGCGGAGCAACCGACAGCCTCGCGCCTGCCCGGCGTCGCCATGCCACCGCCTGCGCCTTGCTTCTTCGGCGTGACCGCCGCCGCGCGGCGCGACGGCGTCGAGCCGCCGCGCCCTTGCTGCTGCCCCCGCCGCTCGGCCTCCTCCTCCTGCTCCTGCTGCTGCTTATGCTGCTGCTGCTGCAGGCGCTCCATCGAGATCAGCCCCAGCAGCAGTTGCTCTTCTTGCCGCCCCGACCGCCCCGCCGCGACCATCACGTGCTGCCAGTTGAACGCGTCAGGGTAGAGCGCCTTGATCTGCTGCAGGTGCGCCGGCCTGAGGGCACGGCCGCTGAGGTTCTGGACCGGGCCGCGCAGGTTGGGCAGGGTGGTCAGCTGGCCGCGCGCCTTGACGAGCGGGAGGGTCGCGTACAGCGCGCCTGCGGGGTGGGGGCGGGAGGGTGGCGCGGGCGTGAGGAAAGGTTTGGGCAGGAGGGCTCGCAGCAGGTTGCGGGGCCGCGGGTTGCCCGGGCAGAGGGGCGCGTGTTTGGGCTGCGGATCGGGCGCTCGGGGGCTGGTGTGGCACACCGAGTGGAGGCGCAGGCGCTGCTGCTGTGACGGACGCCGGCGTGCCCGAGCCGGCACGCTCATTCAACGCTTCTCCCATCCCCACCACCGCCGCCAGCACCTCCTCCAACACGACAGCAACCATGTGGACCCCAAAGACAACAAAGAAAGCCGCGTGGCTCACCCAGCAGGTCCCGCAGCAGCGCCAGCTGCGGGGGCAGCGGGTCTGGCTCCGGCGACAGCAGCCCCTCCTCGCCCGCGGGCCCGTCCGGGCAGAACGTGTCGCGCCCGCGGCTCTCGGTGGCGGCGCGCGCGCGGAGGTCTGCGCCGGGCGTCGCCGGCGCCGCGGGGCACGCGGGGGCGGGGGCGGCCTTGCCCTGAGGCGTGAAGAAGCGCCCCAGCTTGCGGGCGGCAGGGGGCGGGCTCTGGAAGCCGTCGGCAGCGCCGGCTGCGGGAGTGCGGGGCGTTCGTGGGGTAGCGCCGGCAGCAATGAGATGCAACGTGAACCTGCTGTATTGACCTGGGTGCCCATGGGCAGCATGCTGCGCTGCGAATGCAGCCGTGCAGCACAGCGCCCACCAGCATGCCCCCGATCCAGGTGCCCTCGCTTAAAGATGTATATCAACGCACCCTTATTGAGGAGGGCGGCCCTGCGGCGCTTGAAGGGGCTAGCAAACTCTGCCAGGGCCTGCGCGGAGGGCAGCGGGTCAGTGCCTGCGGCTGCTGACATGATCACAACACCAGCGCGTCCAGCATCCCACCTGATCTTCCATGGTGGTGCGTGCGCGGGTGACGTGCCACCAGGGGCGTCTGCTGATGTGGGCCCCGACAGAGTGCTGCTGTGGTTCGCGGTGCCTGAAGGTTTTACAGCAGCAACAAGACGATTTACTGATGCGCAATCAATGTCAAGATACAGACGCACACCTCGACTGGCTTGGATCGGGGCACCGCGTTTGAATTTGTGCGCGCGGAAATCGAATTGAGCCACACCGCGAGGGTGCAAGGCAGGCGCTTTGGATGACAAGTATGCCAAACAACCATCATATACCTTGCTGAACCGTGCTAGAACCCCCTTGGCCCATCGAGGGGACTGTCACACTGCACTTGCTCACTTGAGTGAAATGAGTCAACCTACCGCCATGCCTGCCGCCAGGCACCCATCTGACGACCTGATTTAGCTGAATACCATCACCTTGGTGATCCGGGCCTAGCCGGGCCTTCGTTTCTGCTGCGCCGGCCTCGCATGATTCTGCTGCATTGTTTATGCTACGGCTTTGCGTGGCTCGACTGCCGCGTCGACGCATGCGGCTGCAATCGGTGTGTCTTTTGGGGCTCGCATGCTTCGTATTTTTGCACAATGCACGGCCCTGCACGCACTGCCGCTCTCTCGTATTTTCCCAGTCCAGCCACATGCCTTGCCAACCCCAGGCAAGCAATGGGTCTGGTGTGCAAGCAGCAGACTGCCATCAAGTTGCGACGAGAGCAGCTGTTTCTGACCCCAGGCACACGTGCGGTGACAATGGCCGGAGGCCCAGCGCTGCGGCAGAGGGGCCTCTTAGCAGCGGAGTGATACCCCAGCGGCTGCCTACTTGCTCGGAACCGGGGTGCTTCGCAGCATGACCCTCCTCACCCTGGCCTGGAGCATCAAACATGGTTGCTCTGCACGAGCGTGGGTGGGCAATGGAGTGCGGCAACACGACCCACGGCAGCAACATGGGGTTAGGCTCCAGCACTTCAAAAAAGAGTGATACCCAAACAGGTGTACGTACCATGTACAGTATTGCAACGGTTTTGCGGTAGCACAAAAGCACCAAAAACTCTTCCGATTGGTCTATGACAGAGCTGCTCACGTCAAACCATCCACAGCGGTTTCCTGAAGCCCCTGCTGCGCCCGCAGCTGCCGCTGCGCCTGCTCGCACCGCTGCCTGTGCCCTGCCCGCACCCAGTGATTCCGGCAGCAGGCCTGGCTGCAGTAGCGCACGCCCGTCACGGGGCCACACCCCGCGCAGCGCCGCAGCTGCGCGCCGTCTGCCGCCGTCGCGCCGCAGAACGTGCAGCGCCGCCGCTGCCGGCCCGCGGGCAGGCTGGCCTCTGCCTCAGCGCCTTGCCCTGGCCCCGCTGCGCCCCTGCCGCGGGTGCGGCTGGCAGCCACCCTGAAGGGACCAGCGGATCATAACACACACGACACTCGCCCACACCCACCGCCTCACAGTCCGCATGGACCGCCTCGATCGCGTCCGCCGCCGCCGCGAGCCAGCAGGCGAGCCCTCCGCCTGGCGATGCGACCCCAGGGGTGCGCGCCATCGCAGTCAGGCGGGCGTTCATGGCTGGGTCCACCCAGGCGCCGCCGGGCCCCGAAGGCGGGCCTTCGCCGAAGCAGGCGCTGCAAGTGAACACAATCCTGGGTCGTAGCGCGGCAATGAGGGCGGGGCTGGCGGCGAACAGCCGCGCCCATCGGTCGCACTCTCCCTGCTCGTTGCCACGACCGCAAACCGCATCCACTCCACCCTCCTCCTCCGCCTCCTCCTCCTGCTGCTGCTGCTCCTCCTCCTCTTCCTCCTCCTCGTCCTCGTCCTCTTCCTCCTTAGCACGATCCACTTCCTGGATCAGGGCGTTCCACACATCCACATGCTGCTGCCGTTGCTGCAGCAGCACCTTGGTGAGCCGCTGCTCCAGCTGCTCCAGCTGCTGCTGCTGATGCTGCTGCTGCTCCCGCCGATGCAGCATCTGCCGTGACTGCGACGGCAGTGCTTGGGACATCTCCGCAATCTCCCGCCGCACCGCAGCCTTGCGCGCCTTGCTAGTGCTGCGGACCACGTCGCGCGCCGCCGCCAGCCGCGCCCCCCGCTCTGTGGCTTTCTCACTCGCCGTCCGCAAGTCCGGGTACTGCGCAGCTGCCACCCGAGCAGCTTCCTCCTGCATAATCCCCCACAGCTGGTCAAGCAGCAGCCGCGCGCGCGCAGCGTCGCCGGCGTCCGTGTCGGCGCGGGCGATGCAGCGCCGCGCCTCAACCACCGCCAGCGCCAGCAGCGCGAGCGATTTCAGCTCGCCGCAGCCGCCCACCGCAGCCACTGCCGCCCACAGGTCGTCCCAGTCCCAAGGCCCAGGCGGCCGCGCCGCCGCCACGGCCCCGCCGCCGCTGCCGCCGCCGCCGCTGTCCTCCTCACCCTCGCCGCCGTCCCCGAATGCCAGCGGCCAGACAGCGTGGCGCCCCGAGCCGGGGAGCTGCACAATCAGGACCCGGGCAAGCACGGCAAGCACGCAGCGGCATAACGAGTGCGCCGCGGTCGCCGTTTCCGCCTCAGCCTGCTCCTCCTTGCTCAGGGGCTGGCATGCTGTCCCTGCCCCGTCAGCATCGCCACCCACACCGCCGCCGCCGCCGTCGCCACGCAGCTCCCAGCGCCGCCGCCGCCGCCGCGCGTGGTCGGCAAGCACGGCGCTGCAGCGGCGCAGGATGCTGGGCGCGTCGCGCGTGAGCTCGCACCAAGGCCGCAGCGGCGAGGGGCTCGACGCTTCGGCGCTGTGAGCGGCGGCGTGCGCCACGAGGGCCGGCAGCAGCGTTGGGCTCAAGAGCACCTGGGCCGCGCACGTGGCGGCGAACCAGCTGTTGCAGTCGGCGCCCAAGGACAGCTGGCGCGTAGCGGCGACGAGGGCCCGGATCATAGCAATGTGGGAGCGCCGCGTCGGCCCGACAGCCCCAGCGGCGCCCAGGCTGACTGCGCTGCTGATGCGGATCAGAGAGACTGCCAGGTGGACGGCGATCCTGCGGCTGTAGGCCGCTGCCGCCTCGCCGCCGTCGCCGCTGTCAGCATCATCCCCGGCG
>NW_014009617.1:0-5225 GCF_000611645.1 Monoraphidium neglectum
CCTCAGCACGCACCACCACCACCCAACACTGCCGCCACCACTACCGCCGCCGCCGGGGGCCCACTTGTATAATACGCATCAGGCAGAGCCTCTTGAGCGCTGGAACGCGTCCCCATCAAGCATACATGCACGCTCGCCCCGGGCAGCATGCCACTTCTCACCACACACGCCCATATCGACACCTCCACACCCCTGATACAAACTCCCACGGCCCTCCCGGCCCCGGACGTGAGTGCGCTCGGCTGCGCCCCGCGCACAGCTGAGCCCTGCACTTGCACAATCGCGTCCCCTCACCCCCCCTCCCCACCCCCACCACCACACACACATGCGACTCTACCCAAAAACGCACAGACTTGACTGACGACGGCCGCGCCCAGGCCCAGTCCCTCAACTCGATGCTCGCGGGTGGCGGGTGGTTCAAGAAGGTCACCGGGGGCAGGCCAGTGCGCGCGGTGGTCAGCCCCCTGACCAGGTGTGATGGGTCATGCTGGTGTGGGAGCGCGAGATTTGCATGCACACGCGTTCTTGCATGCGTGCGTGGTTGCGTTTGCACGCATATCTTCTTCTTTGCATGCACATGTGTGCTTTTGTGTGTGTGTGTGTGTGTGCATGTGTGTGTGCATATGTTTGTGTGTACATGTGCAAGCTTGCGCTCCACACCCCACTCGTCATCCCCCACTACTCTCCGCTTACAAACGCGCTCCTTCCCCGCGCCACAAACCCCCAACTCCAGGTGCCTCAACACGGCTACCAACGTGCTCAAGGGTCTGCCCATCAACGCGACCAACGTTGAGGAGCTGTGCCGCGAGACGCTGGGGGAGGACACCTGCGACGCGCGGCGCAGCGTCAGCGATCCGCCAGCCGGGGGCGGCGGGGCCGCAGACGGTGCGCGTATGTGTTTGCGTAAGTGTGTGTGTGTGTGTGTGTGTGTGTTTATGTGTGTGTGTGTGTGCGTGTGTGCGTGTGTGTGTGAGCATGAGTCGTGTGCGCATGTGCGCAAGCGCGCATGTGCACGCGCCAGTGTGTCTTCTCTTGTGTCCACTGCATGCGTTTTGCCAGAGGGCGAACTTCAGAGCACATCCCTGCTTGAGCAGCCCCCCCCTCTGCTGCTGCCGCGCACCCCTCACCCTCTGCTGCAGCCCCAGCCGGCAAGAAGTCGCCGCAGCCGCCCTGCAAGTTCGACAAGGGCCTGCGCAGCAAGTTCCCCGGATTCAAGTTCAAGGTGGGGGGGCCTGACCCAGTGCACCTAGCAGTGGCGCGGCCCGCCGGCGCTCGGAGAACACGATTTTTGTCATGCGTCCGCATTTGCCGAAACACCTTTTCCTGCCAAGATTGCGCAAGCACGCGCGGCCCGCACCTGCTGGCTTGGGACGGGCCGCTATGCTCATATGGGACGACCCGCGACAGACACTGTCTGCATGTCACTTAAAAGGAAGCGTCAGCGCAATTCATGACACTTCTGTGTTGAGAGCAGCCTGCAATACCCCCAGCGCGCTGGCTGCAACCGCTGCAGCCGTGCCAAAGCTTGTGGAAACCGACACAAGCCCCCATGCGCACGGCCTGTCTCTGTCCCCGTGCCCAGCGCTCTGTTGTGATTAGGAAGCGCCAGACCCAGGACGCGCCCTGCACTCCCAACCCCGCAGGTGTACGACCCCCTGGATGAGCAGGGGCGGGGCTTTGGGCTGCTGGGGGACGAGGATCAGCTGTGGACAAAGGGCAGCCGCGAGATACAGCAGCACCAGGTGAGAGTGTTTGATTATGCGTACGAGTGTTTGTGGTGCGCATGTGTGTTTGTGTGTGCACAAAAGTACACACATGACATGCATGTGTATATCTTTGTGTGTGTGGTATGTGCGTTTTTGTGTGCTCATGTATTGTGCGTGTGCGCATGTGTGTGTGATTAGAGTGCAGGGGGAGGTTTCTGACACCGGAGCAGGGGTCTTGCACACGCAGACGCGTGGATCAGGGTTCTGGGGCGAAAGGGGCCGCCGCCTCCATCCGCCGCGGCGCACTGTTTCAAGGCTCAACGGGCTAGGCGGCCCGTGGGTTTGCAAGTGGGAGCGCCAGGGACGGGCGGCGATGCTTGCGCCCCTGGCGCAAAGCAGCTATCCGCGCTGGCCGGGCCCTGTCTATCCAGCTTTCTCCGTTTCAGGGTTATCGCCCCTCACAGCTGCCGCCCACCCAGTCCCCCCCCCCGCCCTTGCTGTCTGCTGGCACTTGCGGCACCCCAACCCTGATCCCCTTTTTGTCAACCCCAGGTCAAGAGGGCGAAGCGCTTCCTCGACATCCTCTGGGCCAACACCCCCGAGAAGGTGCAGGGGGCACGGCGCCTTGCGAGCCTGCCGGTCTCGTGCCCGCCGAGCAGATCGCGCCCTGGGAGCCGCCTTGCTGCCGGGGGGGGCCCTGCAGTTTGCCTTCTGGTGGCCCCCAAAGGATGGCTCCCCGGGCCGCTCCTGCACACTGTTGCACCCCACTCGAAGCCGGTCCCACGCGCAATCATGAATCGACCCTCAACCTAAGCCAAGCTTCGACCTTAACGAGGGGCGGCCGTCACCTCGTCGTGTCCGATTGCAACCCGCAGGTTGTCGTCATTGTTACCCACAGCGGTTTTGCCCGCTCCCTGCTGCTGGCCGTCGAGAGGGAGCCCTACCGCCCCGCCAACGCGGAGCTCGTCCCCGTCATCGTCGACCGCAACATCGGCCGCGATGACGTCACGAGCCACGACGATGACGTCATCGCCGCGAGCCGGCGGTGACGGCGGTCCGCAGGAGGGATGCGGCAGGCGCGCCTGTGGGGTTTGCGGCGGGCAAGTTGCTGTGAGACCTGGGGTTGAGCCCTGCCCTCATTTAAAGCGCGAGTGAGGGCGGGTTGGTGGCGACAGGCGGCTAGGGTCGGGCATGTAGCGGGTTTTTTCTTTCGTGAAGCTCTGCGAATTGTGCAGGATTGAAGTCGCTGCATCCTCCTCACACAATTTTGAGTCCGTGCGTTCGACTCCCTTTGCATATACGCGAACAGCTTGGCACGAGCATAGCGCGTCAGCGTTGCGCCTGTGGAATGCTCTGGGACCTGCATTTGTGGTTGGTTGCGCTGCCGGCACAGACAGATCCCATTAACGAGGGTGCGGCGTCAACATGCTCTCCCGTGATGGCAGCAGGAGGCCGTGTTAATTCGAGCACCGACCCTGTGCCACTTGCGCCGCAGCACAGCTGAGCTGCCGCCTGGTGTTGCTCCGATCGCAATGCTCAATCTTGCACCACAAGCGCTGTTAATGTGAGAGGCCGCCAGGTTCGACCAAACAATGGCGGAGAAGGGCAAGAGGGTGGACATGGGTTTCGGGGGCAGCTGGCCGCGCCGTCCTTCATCTGTGCCATCGTGAACAGCAGGCAAGGCTCCGCTAAACAGTGATCCGACTGCGAAGGCCTCAGCAGGGGGCTGCTTTATGCGCAGGGGGGCCGTGCTGCCCTGGGGGGCCATCTAGCAGGGGTAGTGCCGTCGCCCGGGTCAGCCGCTTGTTTGGTGCAGCTCGCGGACACATCTTCACAAGTGATTGTCGACTGGGGGCGTGGGACCTGAGATGTGCAGAAAATCGTCTCATTGGCAGGTACAGACCAGCAAGCACCACACTTTTCAATCTGCCACTGCGTTGCATGGGCAGCAGGTATGCCTCGATAGGACTTACCATCGAGATGAATAGCAATAAATCGTGCAGACTCATTGTCATCTACCACTCGTGGCACGTCCAAGTGGACATTGGACCGAATCAAGCCACGTTCTGTTGCAGCAGCCGCCCCCCACCGCCCTCCCTGCGGGCACATGCATGTGCCTCACTACAGTAGCGCACTCTATTGGCCTGTATTGTGGCATCAATTATAGAGGTTTGCAGACAGTCGTTGATTTCTCCCGAAAGCCAACTGACAGTCAACTCCTATTCTCGGATCGTCGAACTCACAAACTTCGTGCCTGCTCGAAGATCGGACGCATTGGCTCATTGCCGCCAGGATTATTCGAACCAGCAATATCTCTTCACACCTATTCTACACCGAAAGCCACCCAGATGGCGCAACCATCTGGGAGCGCCGCACTAACTTTGCTTGCTGGCGCGCTCCTCGCAGCGCTGCTGCTCCTCCCGCCGAGAGCCTCGGCCCAGCCGCAAGGCAGTGCAGGCTGGCGCAAGGGCCGCGCGACGTACTTTTCCGGGCCCGACTACTTCACCAGCGCGTTTGACGCCGCGCGCGGCGTCGGGTCCTTCGGCATTCTGGAGAAGGTGGGGCTCGATGCCTGCCATCAAGAATTGGGTTACTGGCTCATCATCATGGGTTACGGGAGACAGAAACACCATGCAAACCTGGGGACAGGCACAAGCGTCCGACGGTGGCTATCCGCCAGGATGCGTGTTCGCACGAGAGGTGTGCGTCTGCGTAGTCAGGTGCAGTGCCCTTTGGTGGGCTGGTGCAAAATTGTGGAGCGAGCCGCGGCGTGACGCGCATTGGCGAGCCCTGGAGCAACCTGCAGCGCCAATATGGTCGTTCTGCCTAGGGAAGAAGCCCCCACATACGCCCCGCACCCCGTGTTTGCAGGGCAGCTGTGGCTTCACCAATTCGGATGGGGTGCGCGGGCAATTGCAGCACTCGCTTGCTCCTGTCGAGGCGCCACGAGCTGCCACACTGCTGCACAGACCGGCTGCCTTGACAGGGCAGGATTTCGCTCTGAATGCAGCCTTGATTTGCACGAGCACAGCGCAAGTATGAAAACAGCAGTGCTGGCAGGCTTGCATTCCTGCTCCGACGCGGAGCATCCACCTGCGGGCGTGTGTCCCACGCACCCCTTCCCCCCACGGCCTGTACAACCGACGTCCACTCTGGTGCGCAGCGCCTGCCCTTCACCCGCGACTCCGTGGCGGCCGCAGCGGACGCCAACCCGGACTACGGCGGCAGCTGCAACCGCTGCTACGCAGTCCGCTGCAGGAGTGGCCTGATACTTGGTGATTATGTTCGGCCGCCGCCCTGCCCAACGCGGGGGCGTGATTCCGCCGCCCGGGCACTCCATTGCTTAAGGCACTCCTCACCCCACTGCCGTTGCAGCAGGGCGAGTGCGGCTTCAACCGCGCATCATAGCAAGCCCATCCGTTTTTGAGACGTCGCACAAAGTGCACTGGGTGACAAGCAGCCGCTCCTCTTCTGCGGGCCGCACACGCACACCCGATAACCCCACTGGCTGGGCCGAAC
>NW_014009616.1:0-5225 GCF_000611645.1 Monoraphidium neglectum
GGTGGGGGTATAGGGGCGCGGTGCGGAGCGAGGGGCTTTGGGGAGGGGGCAGATAGGCAGGCATATGGTGGTGGGAGTGGGGATTTGCGTGGACTTGGAGGGTAAGACATCGGAGAGGGCCGGTCATGGCCTCGGCCGATGTCCTCATCGCACATGCGATGACGTCGTGAGGGCAGCGCCGGAGTGGCGCAGGCCTGAGCAGCCACAGGGATGCCAGCTGAATCAAGGGCAGGTGCGTGCCCCTCGTGCTGCGGCCAGGCGGCTCCCAGCACAGTGGCTGACCACACTTGTTCCCCCTCGGCTAGCGCATCTGCCAGCCACTCACACCCCTCCTCCGTTCGCACCTAACACACATACACTCTTCAACAATTCCAGGCCGAGCGAGCGGCCGAGCGCGAGCGCGCCGGCGGGGCGCGGCCGCACAACCTGACGTCAGCGGCTGCCCTGGCCGCCAACGAGTACGCGGAGGACCCCGCGAGGTTCAAGGCGCCGCGCGTGCTGGAGATGCGCGCACGGGGCGGCCGCTGCTTCGACTTTGACTACTACGTGGAAGAGAACCCTGACCTGAAGGTGGGCCGGTGGGACGCCCGTTGGCCGTGCCCTGTAAATCCCATGGATGCATGTGTGCATGCGTGCGTGCGTGTGTGTATGGCCGCACACACACACACACACACACACACACACACACACACGCAAGCGCACATGTCTGTTTCCCGTCTGCAATTGGTCGCGCCCCGCGCTTCCAGGGCTGCGCACGGGCCCATGCAAAACAGGCAGGTGCGTGACCCTGCAAACCCTTGCACCGCCCTCGGCGCAGGTGCTGGGGAGCGGCAAGGAGGACCTGTGGCGGCACTTTGTGTACACAGGGCAGTTCGAGGCGCGCATGCACAGGTGGGCCATGGCGTGATGCCCCGCCAGGTGCGATGGCGGGGATCACGGGCATGCAGAGCGTGTTGGCAGTCCAGCAGCGTGTGCGCTCTTGGTCCAGCAGCGTTTGCGCTCAAACCCTGCAACGGCCCGCTAACACGCTTCACCACAGGTTCGTGTGTGAGTCTATCAATTACGAGCAGCTGACAGCTTGGTGACCTCCTCCAGGGCCGTGCCCCTCCATGATGGTAATCAAGCTTTCCAAGAGGTTGTGCCAGGGTCCCATACTTTTTTGCTGAGTGCTGGTGTGCTCAGCAAGCCGCAAACACGATAGAGGGTTTTCATCAGCTGCCCACCAAGCTGGATCAAGTATGATCATAAACCCAGTGGTCGCAAGGGGTTTGCCGACAAGAGTCAACATAGCGGCACCCATGGACACATTGATGTGTCAGCAGCAGTGCTGGGTGTGCCTTGCGATGCCCTGATCTTCTGCCAAGGGAGTCCAACTGCCCTTGAGGTTTGGACAACACATTGCTACATTCTTGCGTGCAGGCAAGCGCAAACGTGCGCACACACACAACTGCAGTTGGGAGTTGGAGTCGTGGCTGCTCAACAGCGCCGCCTTCGTCACTCGCTCACCATCGTGGCCCCCTGAGGCGGCTCAGGGCTGGCAATTTCAACAGAAGAGCAATTCAACCCAAACTACGTTGTTCTGATTGGATCTGCTCGTAATCCGATCGAAGTGTGCACGACCCATCGCCAGCAGATCATCCTTCAGTGGGGGGTAGGACTTCGTCAAAAATCAGGCCGTGATGGCCGACCATGACCACGACTCCAGCCCTTTGGCGGAGCGCGCCGATCAAGCGCTAAAGTCTTTGGGTCTGGGAGGCGAAGGAGACGACTTCTCGCCCTTTGGCCAGATATCGCGCTACTCCGTGCGCAAAGAGTTTGAGGGCGCGACGGTGTTCGTGACAGGTGGGGCCCACTCGGGCAGCACGGGGGATGTATGCAGTGCTGGCGGGTCCGGGGTCCTCTTGACAGAAGTAATCGACGCTTTGGAGCGTTTTGAGTCTCCCTGCGCGGTACCATGCAGGCTCGGACCCTGCCAGGGGTTGCTGCGTTCCCGCCCCTCTCACCAGGTGTCGCCCGGGCAACCGGCAGCGCGGGCGTGCCCGCCGGCCGCACGGCCCCCTGCCCCATGCGCCGCGCGGCCACAGACCGATCTTCGCGACTTCGCGCCTTGCGCCCCCCATTTGCGTGCCGCACGCAGGCGCGACCGGCTTCATCGGGTCAC
The DNA here is from genome assembly GCF_000611645.1 of Monoraphidium neglectum. NCBI lineage: Eukaryota > Viridiplantae > Chlorophyta > Chlorophyceae > Sphaeropleales > Selenastraceae > Monoraphidium > Monoraphidium neglectum. The sequence continues at coordinate 2,162 of NW_014009616.1, forward strand.
TCGTGGTGGAGCTGCTGCTGCGCACCACCAACGTCGGGCGCATCTACGTGCTGGCGCGCGGCAAGCGCGGCTCCAGCGCGCGCGAGCGTGTGCAGCGGCTGCTGCACAGCGGGCTATTCCATCAAATCAGGGACAAGGGGGATCTGGTGTCCAAGGTAAGGGGGGGGGCAGAGGTCGGGCGGCCCGACCTGTGTGCGGCCCCGCAGTTGGGGCGTGTGGAGTGCCTGGGCCCAGCGCGCAAGCGGTGCGTTCATCGACGAAGGTGTTGGTTTGACGGCTGCGTGCGCCATCTGTTCGAGGCCACGCAGGCGCCTGCGGCCGGCGCCCGCCGCCGGCCGTCCAGCCGCCCGCGGCAACCCGCCCTCCGGCGCGGAAGTGCGCGCCGCGCCGCCCCCCCCTCCCTCGCGCCACGCGCCGGCCAGGCCGCCCCTCCCCATCCGCCAGCCTGCCTGCCCCGGCCGCGTACCGTACTGCCATGTACTTCCCATCCCCCTGCAATCCGCCCAGGTGGTGCTTATGGAGGGCGACCTGACCCAGGAGAACATGGGCCTGTCCCCCGACGACGCGGCCACCCTCACGAGTGACGTGCAGCACGTCGTCCACTGCGCCTCCATCATCGAGGCCGAGGCCGACGTGCAGCGCACGCTGAGCAGCAACTACCTCGGCACGAAGCGCCTGCTGCTGCTCGCGGCGCGGATGGCGCGGCTGCGGGCGATGGTGCACCTGTCGGCGGCGCACGCGAACGTGAACCAGCCGCCGGGCGCGAGCGTGGACGAGGTCATCTACCCTCTGATGTTTGGCAATCAGGAGGTGGGCGCCAGGGGGGCGCTATGATTGGCGGCGCGGCTGCGACGGGCGCGAGCGCGTGCGCACGTCGCCGTCGTGCGCTTAAAGGACTTCAGCTGCTGCGCGCGGGAGTGTTGCTGGGATGTGCGTCCGTGGCGGGGGGGAGTATCAGCAGGCGTGAACAGCCGCGCTTACAGGGCCGGAGTGGGTCGCGCGCTGGCAGCCCCTGCCCTGCCTCCTCTCAAACGCATCCGCCCTCTCGCTGCCCTCCTTTTGGGACGGCCCATGCCATTCCCCGCTCTCCCCGCGCCCAACCCCCCAACACCCTTCCCCGCAAACCAAAGGTTGACAGCGGCTCCCTGGTGGAGGACCTCATGAGCCTCACACCAGAGTCAGCCAACGTGCGCGCACAGATGTACCTGGACATGTGGTGGGTGCCGCCCCCGCCCTTTAGCTGCTGCTGGCGCTGCGGCTGCTGTCATGCTGCTTTGTGTGTGCGCGCGCGCGTGTGTGTGTGTGTGTGTGTGTGTGTGTGTGTGTGTGTGAGTGTGAGAGAAAGGGGCCACGCACGCAGGGAAGAGGGGCCGAAAGGCCGGGGGATGGACAATTGGGAATGGACGGCGCGCATGAGCGGCAGCAGGGGTGGCCCGGGCGCCTGAGGGGGGGGCGGGCAGCTGGACGCATGGCAAAGGAGGGTGGAGAGAGGCCTCTCCGTGCACGAATCCAAGGCGCCGCTGCCGCCAGAGCGCCCGCCCAGCGCGGCGCCCCTGCCGCGTTTGTGGACCCACCCCGGCCGCCTCCGCGCCCCGTGGTCCCGCAGGGGCTTCCCCAACACGTACACCCTGGGCAAGAACCTCACAGAGAAGCTGGTGGCCCAGTTCCACGCGTGAGCAGACACACACACACACACCTTACCGCGCATGTGCAGAGCAGGCCTGCCCGCGCAGCACCGCCGTGTCGACTGCCCAACCTCGCCTCGCAACTGAGCGCTCTGCGCCCGCCGACGCGCGGGCAGCGAGCGTTTCGCCTCCCACTGCGTGCCGCGGTGCAGCTTGTAAGCGCCCTTGTCAGCTCGGGCTCCTGCATGTGACATGGGTCAGGACGCCCCTCCCCCCTCCTATCACCATCATCACCGCCACCACCGTCCACGCCCCCGCCCTGCAGTGGCGGGCTGCCCGTGGCCATTGTGCGCCCATCCATGGTTTGCGGCCTCGCAGGGGCGCCCTACCCCGGCTACAGCGGCAGCCTGGCGGGGCCGGGCGGGCAGGCGCTGGCGCAGGCCGTGGGGCTGTACGATACGCTGGACTCCTTTGCGATGATGCCCACAAACGGTGAGGGTCTGTGTGTGTGTGCGGGTGCGGGTGCGGGTGCGGGTGCGTGTGCGTGTGCGTGTGTGTGTGTGTGTGTGTGTGTGTGTGTGTGTGTGTGTGTGTGTTGGATTGTGCGCACAAGGACTGAGCACAATCTCTAGAATTGTCGCACAATTGTTGGCGTAATGCTGTCGTTTGTGCCTGGTTTTGCCAACGACTTCAACCCCTGGCGTGCATCATACACACAGTGTAAGTGCACGCTCCCAAGTAGCGTGACCGCCCCTCCCTCGCCTGCCCCAGCGCGCAGCCTTTGTTGCTGTCCCTTTAAAACTCGCACGCTCACACCCCACCACCACACCTCACCACACCCCACCACACCCCACCCACCCACACCCCACTGCACCCCACCACGCCTGCTCCCGCGCAGTGTGGGATGTCGTGCCCGCCGACATGGTCGCCGCCGCGGTCGTGTCCACCGCCGCCGCCACCAGCGCGCGCGTGCACATCGACGGCTACTTCGACCCCGCCATCAGCGACGGCGGCCTGGGCGGCGCCGGCGTGCCGGGGTCGGGCAGCGTCGGGGGCATGGCCGCGGCCGTCATGGCCGACGGCGCGGCGCTGGGGCCGCTCATCGTGCACGCGGCCACCAGCACCACCTACCCCATCAGCTACGTTGAGTCCCAGTGGTGAGTTGTGCACACATTGCTCTGTGTGTGTGTGTGTGTGTGTGTGTGTGTGAGTGTTCGTGTGCGTGTACGAGTGAGTGTGTGTGTGTGTGGGGGGGTGACAGTGGGGATTGGAGGAGGAATAGAGAGAGCGCGCTGATGTGCCTCTGCACCGGGGTGATGCTGGGAGGGTTGGGTGGGGCTGTGTGGTTGACAACAGCTCGAGGATCGGCGCGCTGCTTGGACCCTGTGGGCCGCGCGCAAGAGAGCCCAAGGCGGCCGCCGTGGCGCAGCCCCCCGACC
>NW_014009615.1:0-5223 GCF_000611645.1 Monoraphidium neglectum
ACGGGAGGGAGGAGGATGGCTGAGCGACGCGGGGGCGCCGGCAAAACCCCGCGGCTGAGAGGCTCAGGGGCCGTCGCGGCGACATGAGGGGCGCCGGGCGGGGCGGCTGCTTGCCGGCTCGCGGCTCGCAGGCGGCGGCGCAGGCCCTGCGGCCGGAGCGGCCGCCCGGCTTACGGCCAGCCGCTCTGCCGGTGCGCGCATGTGGCCCCTCCAGTATCACACCTCGGCCTCGGCTGCAAACTGGGGCACGTACTTCTTGAGGCGGTCCTTTTTGAGGGCCTCGGTGAAAAACCTGAACTGCTCAGTGCGTACCTGCGGGCGAGGGGGGGGGGATGGCCGGGCAGGGGCCCAAGCGGCGGCTGGGCAGGGGCCGCGAGGGGGACAACAGGTGCGATGAGAGCGCCGCCGGCCGCCGGGGCCGCCCCGTTTGCAAAGCGGTGGCGCGGCCGCGTTGGGCTGCCGCACAACCACCGCTCGCATGACCGGGGCCGGCGTGCTGGCGACCGTTGGCGCGGCAATCGCTGTGTCGTGCACAGGAGACGAAGCGCTTCTGAGGGGCCGTTCCTGATGACACAGCGACCTCGCCCCGCCCCTTCCCCCCCTCTGCCACTGTCTCCGCTAGCTGCCACCCTGGCAGCTGCTGCCCCGGCGCCATCACAACCACCAGCACCCGCTCGCCTTCTGGTCCACATCGTACACGACACCCCTGCCAAACGTCGGCACGTTGAAGTTGTACACCTGGCAAGGGCGAGTTCAGTGGCAGCAGGTTCGAGGCTTGAAAATTGCATGGTGTTGGGGCCCCGAGCTGTCAAGAGACGGATGGACGCAGCCAGCAATGGCAGCGGCCGCGCAGCAGGCAGATCAGCCAAGACGCGGCGCCGCCTTGCCCAGGAGCTGCATGGGCCGCAGGGGCGGCAGCTGCAGGCCTCCGCCGCAAGTGGGGGCGCGCGCCCACGCGAGCGAAGGGCAGCAACGCGTGGGCCGGGCGGCAGGCTGGCTGCCGCCAACGTTCCGCGCCAGCGGTCCGGCCGTGAGCGCCCCTGGCGGCATTCTGGCCCGCCCTTTGCGGCGCCGCGGGCACCACACACCTCGGTCTGGCTGAGCTCGTCGTCGGTCGCCTTGAAGAAGTGGGGCGCCACATCGGGGCCGATAAGGAATGTGACGCGCTTGTGGGCGACCGGGACGGTGAACGCATCGCCAAGCGTCCGGTATCCTTCCTCCATCAGCTTCCATGGGCCCTGCCGATCAGAAGCATGCTTTGTCGTTGGTATAATTTTACGCGCTGCTGTGCTGACCCGTAGACCGCAGCAGCGGCCAGAGCAAGAGGGCGCTGCGCGAGGGCGCGTGCGACAACGCGGCCGCACCCCGGCAAACTTGAGGAGGCCGCCAATGTAGGGCACGCCCTCCAGGATCGGCGGCTGCTTGCTCGGCAGGTTTCTATAGGCGATACGTCCCACAAACGCGAACACCACCGCGAGCAGCGAGCTCAACACTGCCAGCTGCAGGGGCGGGAGGGCGCTGACTGCGGCCTGAAGGCCATCCACAGTCAGCTGGACTGCCATCGAAATAACTCGATTGCGTATCCCCCACAGATAGGCCTCGACACGCAGTGATCACAGCGCCTGATCCTTGTGAAGCGTTGTGCCGTCGAGCGTCAGCACCGGCTGATCTACAGAGTGTAAAATCCACCCTTGTAGCAATTGATCGGCACCGGACAGAACCACCGCGAATCTCACTTTGGGTGTGTGCGGGTAGTGACATGCCGCTGAGCGAGTTGCGAACGCATGCGATCGATGCATCATTTGTTTCTAACCTGTCCCAATTTCAGATTTTAGCGAAAGGCAGATTTAGAGGTCGCAAGTCGAGCATCGTGGATCCAACCAGAAGTTGTCCTCGGCTGTCCCGGCAACAGGGGCTCTTGGCTACATCAGTACTCACTGGGCCTGGGATCACCAGGACTGCGGCCCTTGCTTGGCAGCACCGCAGCTCGAAGAGCACCACAGGACAGCATCGCGCAGCGCACGTTCTGCGCTGCTGCACCGCTGCTGAGCCGCGCCAGCTGGGCCCCTTGCCCCTGCCCCAACTCGCCGATCAGAAGAGCTCAACATGGATCCTCAGACGATGCAGGCGACGATGGACGCCATGGTGCGCACAGCGCGGTTCAGCCGAGTTGGGAGTCGCCACTCCGCAATTGGCGTTCAGCCGCATCACCAGTGGATGCCGCCGATGCCCTCCGCGGTGTTGCATGCGGCGGCTGTATGGCGAGCTGGCAGCCTGCAGTCTGTTTCATGGTATAACAGGACATTGTGATACCATGTCGACCATGGTCAATCCTGCAGCAGCATGACGTTGACCTGTTGCTCCCAGCCTGACTGGAGTGTCCTGCCCCACCATCCCCGCCCTGCACCGGCTCTGTTGCGCAGCGCCGCATGAACCCCGAGCAGAGGCAGAGCATGATGGGTGAGCCCCCGCCTGGGCCCTGTGCTGCTGTTCTCAGACCCGCTGTCTTCCCCTCCCCCGGCCCGCTGTCTGTGCGCCCCCTCGCAGCCGCACGACTGCTTTCCCGCCGCTTCGGCAACCGCCCTTCGACACTGACAAACCCTATGTGTCGACCCCTGATGCCTGCGCGCCCACCCCTTGCAGCCACCATGCGCAACATGGACCCTGCCATGATGCAGGCGGCCATGAGTCAGATGAACAACATGAGCTCCTCGGACTGGGAGGCGGCCAGGCGGCAGATGGCGGGGATGGACGCCGCCACCATGGCGCGGCAGGCGGAGGCGGCGAGCGCGCAGTTTGCGGCGCAGAAGCAGTACGTCATCAACGTGAGCAATGAGCAGGCTGTGCTGCGCTGCAATGCGATGCGATGCAATGCTGCGCAATGCGACGCAAGGCAATTCAATGCAGTGCAGTGCAATGCAACGCAACGCAACGCAATGCGATCTGACTCAGGCGGGTTTCCCGCTGGGTTTGCAGGAGCAACCTGCCTGGGCGCGAGGTGCAGCAAAGGGTCAGCCCACCACCACCACCAGCAGCAGCAGCAGCAGCAGAGGCAGCAGCAGCAGCATTAGCAGCAGCATCGCGGGGTGGCGGGCGCTGCGCCAAAGGCGTACGCCCTGACACCGCAAGTGCGCGCTGCCGGCGTCCCTCGAGCGCCCGTACAATTCTTCGCACCGAGCCGCATCCCTACTCCCCACCAGCTTCGCACCTCGACCCCCGCACGAACCGCCCGCGCCCGTCCGTCCGGCTCCCGCCGCCCCCCCCCCCCCCTGCAGGGCAGCAAGGCGCTGAAGGACGAGGGGAACCGGCTCATCGCGGCCGGCAACCATGCGGAGGCAGCCGCCAAGTACGAGCGCGCCAAGTCAAACCTGAAGGACCTGGCGGGGTCAAATCCTGAGGCCCGGGACCTGCGCCGGGCGTGCGTGCTGAACCTGAGCGTCTGTCTGCTGCGGCTGGGCCGCTATGAGGCGTGCGCGGAGGAGTGCGGCGCGGTCCTGCAGGGTGAGGCGGACGGGCGCCGCACGCGGGGAGGGGGAGACGCAAGCGTGGTAGCGTCACAGGCGGCTGTGCACAGCTCAGCCACGCGCGTTGCGACTTGGTGGCGGTTCCAGCCGTGCGGGCAGCCGGAAGTTGCATGTAGAGAGGACCCCGGCGCCCCCATGAGAGCCGCGAGCTGACCAACCTCGCTGCAACGCCCCAAAACGCCCGGCCGCCCCCAGACGACCCGTGCAACCTCAAGGCGCTGTACCGCCGCGGCCAGGCGTACCTCGAGCTCGGCCGGCTGCCCGATGCCGTGTCCGATTTGGAGGGCGCGCTGCGCCTCGCGGGCAGCGACCCCGCGCAGCAGCAGCCGATCAGGGAGAAGCTCGAGGTAGCCAGGAAGAAGCTGGCCGCGCAGCCTCCGCGCGGCGAGGGCGCGGGTGCGGGCAAGGGCGCTCCGGCGGTGGCGGCGGGGCCGGCGGGGGCGGATGACGAGGACGGCAAGGTGGAAGAGGAAGAGGTGGAGGAGATCTTCACGCCGGCCGCGGCGCGCGACGAGGCGCGGCGGCGCGAGCAGCGCGAGCAGGAGCGGCAGCGGGAGCAGGAGCAGGAGCGGGAGCGGGAGCGGGAGCGGGAGCGGGAGCGGCAGCGGGAGCGCGAGCGGCGCGAGGCGGCGGCCGCGCCGGCGGCGGCGGCCGCGAACGGGCTGAGTGGAGACATGCAGCAAATGGCCGCGAAGGTGGGCGCAAATGTTGGCTCGCCGGCTCGCAGCTGGCGGGTGCAGCGGCAGTGGGTGTGATCGAGATCGCCCCGATAACGGAGCAGTCCTATTGGGTGGGGCCTTGCCGGATGCAATTTACTGGCCCCCAGCGAACACTTACTCACGCCCTCAACGCCCCATTTGCACCGAGGTGGTCCCCTCGAGCCCTGGCGTGCCCTCATAGTCCCCGCCCCCGTATAACTGCCCGCACCCGCACCTGCGCGCTTGGTCGGCGCTCCATGCCCATTGATGGCGCCTTGGACGCTATGGCCCCCGCCACATTGGCATTTCCCGGACCACCTTCTCGCCACCGTCACCCACTTCTATTGTGACCACTGACGGTTGACCACCGCTGCCGCTGCTGACGTCGCCACCTCTGCCACCACACTCAACAACCATCAACCACCACCAGCCCACACAATCAACTCAACTGCCACCCAACCCCCGCAACCAACAACTGCCACTACCGCCACCAGCAAGCACAGCTACGCACGTCCACCAGCCACCAACTACACCCGCTAACCGCCACAACCGCCGTCCCCACCTGCCCCAGATGATGGCCGACAACCCAGAGATGCTCAAGATGGCGGCGGAGATGATGGCAAACATGCCGGCCGACCAGGTTGCCTCCATGGCGGCCGCCGCGGCGCCCGGCATGACCCCGGAGATGGCGCGCGCCGCGGCGGAGCAGATGCGCCGCATGTCGCCGGCCGAGCTCAAGAACGCGGCGAGCGTGGCCGCGGCCGCCGCGGGCGGCGCCGGCGGCGCGGCGGCAGCGGCGGCGTTCCCTGCGGCGGCGGCAGCGTCCGGCGGCAGCGGCAGCGGTACCAGGTCGCCTGCGATGGGTGTGGATCCTTTGCCTATTGACCCTTCAAAGCTTGACCCCAAGATGATGGGGATGGCCGCAGACATGATTGAGAAGATGAGCCCTGAGGAGCTAAAGGCAATGATGGCGGCGGCGGGGGCTGCAGGGGGGGTGGCCG
>NW_014009614.1:0-5220 GCF_000611645.1 Monoraphidium neglectum
GGGCTGCGGGCCAGGGCTGCCTGAGGGCAGCCGCCACAACCCGGGGTGGCGCAGCGCACGTGCGCGTGGCGACAGCGGGGCTGCGAGCCGCGCTGATGGAGTTTGATTCACCAAACCCCCTCTCTTGCAGGCGCAGGGGGACGCGCGTGCCGCCCCGGCCAGCCACCCATCTGTCTCCACACCCCTTCACTCCAGGCAAACAGCCGCACCCGTGCACGCCCTCGCGCCCGACCACGCGTCCTCCGCGGCCCGCCCCGCGCGCCTGCCGCGCCCACACCCTTCACCCCAGCTCCCCAGCTGCCCGCAGGCCGGCCGGCAGTTGCAGGGACGAAAAAGCAGCAGAGGGGGTCTCACCTGCAGGTACATGGGCCGCGCGGTGGCGCGCGCGCGCGCCAGCTCGTCAGCCTCGATCTCGACGGCGTCGCGCAGGCTGCGCTGATAGGACAGCAGCCGCAGCTTGCGGCGCGCCAGCTGCAGCGCGCCGCGGCCGGGGCGGCCCTCCGAGTCCTGGGGGGGCGCGTGGGGATTTGGGTGGATTTTGTATGTGTGGGTGTGGGTGTGTGTGTGTGTGTGTGTGAAGTGTGCATTGAATTGGGTGTGGTAACGTGCTGCTAGGGAGAAAGGGACTGAAAAGCTTGCGCGCGCAGCCCCGCCCGTCGCTCAGCAGACTCGAGCCCTTGGCGAATCCGCCAGTGCGCAGGCCGCCCTCCCGGCCGCCCGGCGCGCCAAGCACCGACTCAAACAACCCTGCAGCATGCGCTCCGCTGCTCACGCTTTTCCCAGCAGCAGCCTTGCCATCCGCCCCTTCGAGCGCCCCCAGTAGTGGCGCGCCCCCCATGCCTCCACCCACCCTGTCCCCCCCGCCCCCAGGGCCGCGCCCTGCGCTAGCCGCTCGACCCCCGCTGCCCGCCCCACAAAACAACACTTACCCTGTGAAAGCCGTGCGTGGCGCCGCCGCCCGCGAGCGCTGCGTCCAGCTGCGCCGCGACCTCCTCCTGCCGCTGCGCCAGGCGCCGCGCCAGCTCGCCCGCCAGCAGCTTGGGCAGGTCGGCCGGCATGCCCAGCATGGTCTGGGGGGGGGGACAGGCGCGCGCGCGTACGCATGCATGTGGCGGTCAAAAGGTCAAAGGGCCGGGTCCATGACTGGGCTGGCGCGCGACGCGAGCGCTGTCAGCGCTTCCTTCCGCCGTGCATATTATGGCATAGCGCCGCCTTGCGAAAGAGAAGCTCGGAGCGATTGAACAATCAGCCCTCGAAACAGGGACAGTGCCCGGGTGGCAGGTTGATGCGTTGCAAGGCAGCCCCAGGCGGCCGCGCCGTGCGGGGGCGCACCTTGCCCTGCAGCTGCTGCATGATCTGCTGGTCCGTCGGCGCCAGCAGCGTCACCATCGGCCGCGGGTCGCGCGCGGACGGGTCCAGCGGGACCTGAAGGGCGGGCCCAGGGGCGGGGTTGTGAGGGGTGGAGGAAATGGGGGTCAGCGGGTGATCCATCCTTGATCAATGAGGGCAACGGCAGCAACAGGGACCCAACCAGGGCGGTGAGAAAACGCGCATGTGCGCCAAGGCGACGGCTTCGGATCAGAAATCGTGGCTGCAGGAGGGGATCATAAGCGCCTGAGCCGACGAGCCCGCGCCACACCTGCGTCACGGGCGCCGGCGCGGGCGCCTGCTTGGGTGTCTGCGGCGGCAGCGTGGGCACGGCCGGCTCCCGCGGCTCCGATGCCTGCTCCTGGAGCTGCAGGGACGCCTGCCGCCCCGCGGCCGCGACGGCCGCCGCCGCGGCCGCCTAGGGAGGGGAGCGCAGGGGGGGTTGAGACGGTGGGGTTGGAGCGCTTCAACATCAAAGCCTAGCCCTGCAAATTTCTAATTTATTTGTATCAGATTCAACCCGCTCGCAAACAACAGCTGTGTATCTTGAGGGCAGGCTAGGCAAAAACATGGCTCGTTGAGGGTCACGACCACTGCTGCCGCCGGCCCAACCCCCACGCGCACCTGCTGGCTCTGCGCCGCCGCCAGTGCTGCCAGGCGCTCTTTCTCCGCCTTGGGCTTTGGCCCCCGCTTTTTCGGGCCCGTCGGCGGCTGCTGCTGCTGCGCGGCGGCCGCCGCCGCCGCCGCTGCCTGCTGCGCCGCCGCCTGCTGCGCCGCCGCCGCCGCCTGCGCCGCTGCCTGCTGCTGCGCCTGCTGCAGCTGCGCCTGCACTGCGAGCGCCTGCAGCTGCGCCTGCGCCTGCACCTGCCGATCAAACGCGGCCGCCGCGTTCAAACTCGCCTCCGACAGCCCGGCCTGGTCCAGCACGCCCCCCAGGATCCTCTGCACCGGCGCCAGCCGCGCCACCTGCGGCGGCAGCGGCGCCGGCCGCAGCTCGGCGAGCTGCGCCTCGACCGCCGTGGGGTCGGCGGCGGCGCCGGCGGCGCCCGCCTTGCGCAGCCCCTTGAACTTCATGATCTGGGCCCGCAACGTGGTGCACTGCGCCGCCGTCATCACGGCGCCAGGCTTCATCGTTATGCCCTCAGACGCGAGCGCCGCCTGGGCGGGGCCGAGCGTGGCCTCGGCCTGCGACCGCTGGCGCGCCGCCTCCGCCGCGACGGCCTCCGCCACGAGACGCTCCTTTTGCGCCGCCTGCTGCGCGGCCGCGCGCTGCTGCGGCAGCAGGCCCTGGGGGACCGCGGCGACGGGCAGCGGGACGAGGCCGGCCGGCGGGCGCGGGGCGCCGGGGGGGCTCGCGGCCGCGGCGCGGGGCTGCTGCGGCTGTTGTGCTCTCTGGCCGGCTACTGCCGCCGCCGCTTGCTGCTGCTGTAGCTGCTGTTGCTGCTGTTGCAGCTGGTGTTGCTGTGCCATCGCCTGCATCTGCTGGCCTTGCTGCTGCTGTTGCTGCTGCAGCTGCTGTTGTTGTGCAAGCCGCTGCTGAAGGAGCATTGCCATGGCATGCTGCTGCTGTTGCTGCTGCTGTGGTGTCAGCGCCTGCTGCGCGCGCTGGCCCCCCGCCTGCTGCTGCTGCTGCTGCTGGACCATGCCTGGTTGCTGCAGAAGCTGCACGGGGGTTGCAACGAGCGGCATCGACCCCTGTGCACCGCCCTGCATGGCCCCCTGCCGCTGCTGCGCGGCCATGAGCTGCTGCAGCAGCTGTTGCTGCTGCGCGCTCAGCAGCTGCGCCTGGGCAGCGGGCTGCCCCATGCCGTTCTGCATGGCGTCGGGCCGGCCCCCGCGCCGGGCGCTGCGCCTGTTGGCGCGCGCGCGGTTGGCGGCAGGTCACGCTGTATGGTGGTGCAGCTGCTCGCCGGCCGCCCACTTGCGCTACCTGATGCCTTTGCCTGCGCGTTCAGGTGTTCCAGTATATGCATGTGCTCACGTCTAGCTCGTGTCTGGCACGATTTGCGACGCAGCGCTGGGCACCACACTTGGCGACCTCCCCCGTGCTCTGAGTCCTCCTGCCGCAGACCTCAACAGACTATACGCAGTCCACAAGGTCACTAATAGCCATTCAATGTGATCCACGAGGGCAAACAGACGCCCAGCGCGCGCGAACCACGCTGCACAAAGTGGTGCACGCGTTCGGGCGGGATTGAGCCCGCCCAACATAAACATGGCAACAAGATGCTCTCATACGGCTCGCACTTGCCTGCGTTGCCGCGGCGAGCTGCGATCTCCCTCCCTCCGCCCTTTTCTCCGCTGCTCAGTTGCTTGCTTGATGTCACTGCTCTCTACGCCTGTACTCGCTCGCGCCGCGCTGCCGGACGCTTAGCAAGATCGCCACTTGCGCTCAGATCGGCGTCGTTCGTGTTCATCGAGGGGGCTCCAGCTGCACACCAACTTCCCGCAACTGTGGGCTGCTTGTCCCGCGGAGTCTCCCATGTGTCTGCATGAGGCATCCATTCGTGTTGATATTGGTATTGACAGGTCTCTGTCAGGGCCGTCACTCAGGGCGTGCTTCGGTGTGCAGCAGTCAACGTGGGGCCGCGTGCATGCCCTGATGCCTTGAGTGCGGCTATCTCAACCGACGCACGCAGTGGTGTGTTAGGCTTTTCTCTCCTCTGTCACTCCGCCATATATCCCCATAACTCCACTCAGGGAAGGGGTGAAAGCAGCTGTTACTTGCAGGAACCCAGTGGCACTGCACTCACCTGCTGGGGATTCGCTCTTGATCTTTTGCTGTCTGGTTGGTATTGTTTGTTGCATGCCGCAGCCCACAAAAGAGGTTTGTGTGGGGTGATTTTTTCGGACAATTTGTGAGTGCTGGGGAGACATTGAAGTAACGACGTAAGCAGTCGCTCAGGCTGTGCAAACCGGGCACACCCAGCAAGTGCGGCAGCGTCCGGCATGCAAATAGAGAAGGGAAGCTTGGCAGATGACCCCTTCAAAAACAAACAGTAAATGTCATGCACCTGCCTATGTGTGTAAGTTGATGCCTGGCGAGCACGACCCCCAAGCTCTGGCTGGTGACAACCGCAAACCGCCTCTGCGCCAGAAGCCAGCAGGTTTCCAGAGGAACGCAGCACAATCGATGCGGTATTGACCTTTTGTTTTGCACAAGCATAATAACAGCCATAAAATCACGGTAGATTGCACGGCGGGCTAAAACTTCCGTGCGCTCACTTGCGGCCGCGCGCAGTGCTCAGCAACCCGCTAACACTTGGTACCATCTTGCTTATTCGTTCACGGGCGCGCGTTGCATGCGGGCGCTTGCCGCGTAGCAAGGCAACGCATTGCCGACCGCTGCCGCCCAGCCAGCCCAGCCGCCGCGCCGCACCCCAAGCGGCAGCGCCAGCAGCTGTCGCGAGGATGGGCAAGACGCTAAAGCGCCAGCGCGCGCGCGAGGCGCAGGTCACGGCCGGCTTGCGCCTGCCCAAGCGGCAGAAGGGCGCCCCCAAGGTGGCCCCGGCCGCGCCCGGCGTCAAGGCCGCGGCGCCCCCTAACCCTTCCTTCCTGGTCAGCCAGGCGCTCGCCGCGCGCGACTGGGGCGCCGCCGTCGCGCAGCTGGACGCGATGCGCGCCGCGGGGCGCCCCCCAAAGCTCGGCGCGGTGCAGCGCTGGGTGCGCGACGCCGACGCCGCCGGCGATGAGGCGGTCGCCGCGCGGATCATATGCGCGGTGCTGCGCGCGGCCGGCGCGGCACGGACGGGGGAAGCCGCCGCGGCGGTCGCGGGCCCGGCGGCGGCGCCGTCTGGCGCGAAGGGCGGCGGCGGGCCCCCCGTGCGCCGCCACCCTCCCTGGTCCCCGCCC
>NW_014009613.1:0-3349 GCF_000611645.1 Monoraphidium neglectum
GCCGCGGCCGCGGCGGCGGCGGCCGGCCCGGCCGGCGACCAGATGGGCACTGCCTTTGCGCCTGGCGAGTGGGCCTCTGGCAGTGGCATCGTGGAGGCGGCAGCGCCTGTCATGTCCCTGCCCTTCGATTTCGCCTGCGCCGCGCCGCCTCCCACACACCCCTCGGCCGCCGCCGCCGCAGAGGGCCCCGGCCTGGCGGCGCCGCTGATGCTTTTCGCGCAGCCGGCTCCCTGTGCTGTGAGCATCGATGCGGGGCCGGCGGCGGCGGCGGCGGCTTGGCTGCACAGCAATGCGGCCCATGAGCTGCCGCCGGCTCCCGCAAATGCATATGTCACCCATGCAATTGCCGTCAAGGACTGCGGCCCGGCCGCCTGGCAGAACGCGCCGGCGCCCGCCCCCCTCGCCCCGCCCGCGCTCTCGGATTTCCACGGTGTCACCCACACGCGTCTCGCCGCCGCGGCGGACGCGGCGGCGGCGCTGATGGCAGTGCATGGCGCGGCGGATGACCTCTTCACCAGCTGGGCGGGCGGCGGCGGCGCCAGCAGCGGCATGGGCACCAACCAAGGCCTGGCCCCGCTGCCCCTGCCCGGATGCGGCTGGCAGGCCGGCGCGCCCGCGGCAGCTTCCGCCGGCGCGCCCGCGGCGCCGCTGCCCGTCCTGTCCGTCGCACTTCTGGATGTGGGGCGCCAGGGCAGCTGGATCTGGCGCCCCGCCAGCTGCTGATCTCGGCAGGGATCGGGCCCATGGCCCGGGCTTTGAACCGCCCTTTCAAGGCAGGTCGCGTCTGTTTGTATTACGGCTCGCAGGATCGTGTTTGGGTGAAGCATCGGGGCACAGGCAGCCTCGCCGCCGCCCCACTGCAGGTATCGCCGCCGTCGGCGCGCCCCGCGTCCAAGGGCCACCGCGGCCGCTGATATAGTATTTAGTACTATGTCAAATACACACTGCTTTTCACAATTTCGACCACGCAGCACCCCGCCGTCGCGGCGGCGGCGCCGAATCGCCGCAGTTGCCGAGGGCTGCGGTCTCGTGGCGCGCGGGGTTTTGAGGGGGCCCCGGGCCGCCGGCCCAAATTTGCAGCTTTGATTCCATGCCAGCGCACTATTCCACTGAGCGTGCATGTTGGGTTCCTTGTGACGATCAGGAGATCAAGAGATTCTGTTTATTGGGTTCCTTATGCTGATCAGGAGATCAAGAGACACTGAACGGCGGGGCTGTCTCACACGGGCCGGCGCCGGCGCCCTTTGGAGGCGCCTGTCACCCGGGACTGGGCCCCGGCCGCCGCCCCCCAACAGGGGTTTGCCGGCCCCCTTGCCGCCCGTCGGCCAAGCGCCGACACGCATCAGCGTCGAGCGGCGCCCGCCCGAATTTGAAAGCCCGAGGGGCGCGCCGCCGGCCCAGCGTCATCCGCTGCATTGCACTCCTTATCGCCCAGCCTCGCGGCGGCGACAATCCACGGGTACCAAGCCGCCGGTCGAATACCTTGCCAACGCCGTGGCGCCGCTGCGGCTGGGCAGCCCCATCCTCGGCCCGGCGCGCAGCCACGGCCGGCGGCTGTCATCCCCTGTCCGGCCTGCTGGTGCTGCTGCCGCTGCTGCTGCTGCTGTTGCTGTTGCTGCTGCTGCTGCTGCTGCTGCTGCTGCTGCTGCTGCTGCTGCTGCTGCTGCTGCTGCTGCTGCTGCGCGCACCTTGCGCCGCGCAGGAGAAAGCACCCCCCTTTCACGCCCGGCGCGCGTCTGTCCTCGTCATCATGACTGCTGGATAACGCCCCAAGGCCGGGGCACCACGGTGACGCCCCCCCAAGCGCCCCAAAATCGTTGGCCTGCTCTTCCTCAGGATCATCTAACCTCGCGCATGCCGCCCACACCAAGACATGAACACCCCTGCCGATCACGAACCGTCCGCACCCCGTGCGCCCATCCCCTTTGGCATGCGCCGGCGCCCACGCCGTCGGCGTCGGCCCCCCTCCAGTGCCTTGCTCTCAGCGGCGGCCGCGCTGCATCCCAAACAACGCAGCCGCTCGTTTACGAATAGAAACGTTTCTATCATGCAGTTCACAAAATTCACTGCCCGGTGGCTCTGCCTTGTCTGGGCGGCAGGGGCAGTCGGACCCCATGCCTGGCTGCCTTCATAAGAGAGCACGGGGACACCCCGGCCGCTGACCGGACCACGCACCCGGACCCCTTTTCATGGCCGTTGCGCCTCTCCAGGATGCAACCCCGTTCCAAACGCAGCCGTTCGCTGCTTATCACCAACGCACGCCTGTGCAAGAGGCGGAAGCCGCACGCCACACCGCGGCCTTTGAACAGCACTGTTTCGTGGGTATCTACTGGGCTGGTTTGTGGGTATCTACTGGGCTGTTTTGTGAGTATCTACTGCGCTGATTTGTGGGTATCTACTGGCGATCCGCAATCCCACCTGGTTGCAATAAGAACCGGCTGTTTCTCCCTGGGGGTGGAACCCTTCCCCTGCCTCCTGTCCCCGACCTGCCTCCGCCGCCACCGCCCATCCTTCCCGCCGCTTGCTTGCTTATTTGGGTCCTTCCTTTGCCGCCCGACGTCAGATGTTTGCAGCTGCCGGGCAGCTTCCTCAGCGGTGCTTCCTGCCTTCACATCCTCCATCCCCGCAAAAGCAGGTCCCCGCCTATTATCAAGCCTTTGCCGTCACGTGAAACCCCCGCACACCTCCATCCCCCTCCGTTGCCGGGCACCGCGGCGCCTACCGGCCGCGTGCGTGCGAGCGTGCGTGTGGCGTGCGCGTTCATCCCTGACGACCCTTTCGATCGCGCGGGCCAGCTGTGAGCATACGCTGTCCGTGCACGTCTCCAGTATCAAGCGCGGGCGTTGCGGGCGCCCTCTGCACCCCAGGGAGCGTTGGACCCTCATCTCATCCCAATCTGCGGCGGCAGCAATTCCACTGGACGCGCGGCCGCTGGCCTTTTGCCTTGATGAGCCTCCTCTGCAATACTGCTGCACGCGGGCGACAATACTGCACGCATGCAGCATCGCTACGCTTGTGCGGTGCCGACGCGAGTGCTGCACCCTACACTCGCACGGCGCCGCTGTGCGCGGGCGATGCTGCTGCTGTTGCCTAGCTCTGATTACGTACATACAGCGGCGGCTGCCCTGCAGCCGCATTCTTTGCAGAACACCGCATGCTGTACGTCTCCCGCCACATGCACCAAGCCCTGTCGTTGAATTGGTCGCAAGGATATGTAAACAAACCATGAGTCAGCTCTCAATCCACTGCGTCTGGAAAGTTTTCTGCACTTTTTTGGGCGCCTGTTGCTGCAGATGGGCGCAAGCGCAGCTGCGGAGCCGGGGCCCCCACCCCCCCATGAAAGAGCCGA
>NW_014009613.1:3961-5083 GCF_000611645.1 Monoraphidium neglectum
TGCCACCCTTGGCCGACAGCGATTACGACTGCTGCTTTATGCACACACATCTGATCGCCACAGGAACAGTAACACAAGAAAGCTGGTGTATAATGCTTCACGAGAAGCAGCAATAACAGCTGCTGAGGTGGGCTGAGGCGCTTCCACGAGGCACTCAACAAGATTGGCACCGTACAAGCATAATAATGCACCCGGCGCATTTGGGGGTCATGCGGCCTGACTCATGGCAACAGTGATCTCTCTGTAGAAGGCCTTGCAGGGGTTGGCAGCCTCACATATGTATTTTACGGGACAATTTGGAGCTGATGCACCCGCCGCATGCCCGAACTGCAGAAAACTTTCCAGACGCAGTCATTACAACCGCCCCAGCCAGGCAGCTGCCTCGCCGCAGACAACTGCGCGCGCTGGCACGCGCGGGCCGTCAGGGCCGCGGCGCCGCGCAAGAGCGCCGGCTGGCTGTAAAACAAGAGCGGGGCGCCGATCCTGGAAGGGCCGCGGCAGGCAGTGGCCCAGAGGAGCGGGGCCACCTCGGGCAAAGCTTTTTGCAAAGGCGGATTCGGACTGGCACGAGACTGTGTAACCAGTCGCGCCGCGCGCTCCTGATTGCGTGTGCACCCGCCAGGCGGGGCAGCGGCAGCCCCATCGCAAAGCAACGCCCGGCGGCCGTCCCCGCAAGCGCCGCAGGCGCACGGCGGCCCGCCCTGGCGGTCTCTGCCGACAGGCGGCAGGCGTGAAGACTGATTCTCGCCGCCGGCGCCGCCGCCAATTCCCCTGCCCCGGCCAGCCGCGTAGCCCAGGGCCAAAGCCCCAGCGCCGCACCGCCCCGCGTCACAGCCCCTCCAGCGCCCGCTGCCCCGCCGCGCCGGCGACCATCTGGCCGCGCAGCTGCCGGGCAACTGCATCGGCGGCCTTCTTGCTCGGCCACGCGGGCTGCTTCTTGGACTGGGAGGGCACCTCCCTGTAGCGGTCCAGCGCCGCCGCGACGGCCGCGGGGTCGAGGGCGCTGTAGTGCTGGGCCCTGAGCTCTGGCGACAGCACGTCCTCCAGCTGGCGGCGGTTGTGGCGGTTGCGGCGGTTGCGGCGGCGGTTGGCGAGCGGGCGGGCGGACGCATGGCGTGAGGG
>NW_014009613.1:5604-6351 GCF_000611645.1 Monoraphidium neglectum
TGGCTGCTGGCGTGCCCGAAGATTGCCTCCAAACAGGGGCCTCTTTCCAAACAGGCCGCAAGGCTGGTGGAGGGTCCAAGCGCGCAGCACGCCCTGGGACTGCCGGCCCGCGCGCTGTGGTGCCGCCCTGAGAACATGACCACTCGCTGGATGCGGGCTGGACCCGGAAAGTGGTACAACGCGCCGGCCCTCAAAACATCATCCAGACCAAAGACGCTCTTCCACCACTCACGCGCGCGCACACACACACACACACACACACACACACACACACACATATATATATATACACACATGCGAGCACTCGCACGCACATGTGCTCACGCAAACGCACGCACGTTTGTACACACAAACACAGGCAACACACACATGCACCACACGCAACAAACACAACACATATGCACACAAACACACACACACAAACACACACACACACAGAGCAGAATCACGTCGCCATCAACAAACAGCCCCCCACCTTATTAGACAGCAGCAGCGCGCACAGCTGCGCAGGTTCCGCCAGCTCAGCCGCCAGCCCCTGCACGCCCCACCGCCCAGCAAACCGCTCCACGGCTGATACATCCGCCGCCAGGCGCGCGATCGCGTGCAGCGTGAACCCGTGGATCCCTTCGGGCCCCAGCAGCCGCATGAGGGCGGCGGCGGTGGCGCGCAGGGAGCAGCGCATGAGGTTGGTGACGCTGGGGCGGGGCAGCAGCTGCTGGCCGGCTTCGAAGGTCTCCTGTTGGCGGG
>NW_014009612.1:0-5216 GCF_000611645.1 Monoraphidium neglectum
CCGCCGCGGCCGCGCGCGCCGACGGCGACGGCCGCGCGTGCGACGGCGGGCGCGAGCTCGCGGGCGGCGCGCAGGGTCTCGGGGCGCCCGTCAAGCAGGCGCGCCGCGAGGCGGACGCCGCCGCTCGCGCCGAGGGCGCTGAATTTTGGCGCAGGCTTGCCTGGGTGAAACATGCAGGAGATCAGGCCCGAGGCAAATCTGAAACCATCATTATCTGTGGAGATCGCGCAGCAGGCGTCTGCGGCGTTGAGCACCGCGGCGTAGCACGCGATTATCTTGCCGCTGCGGCCCGACAGGTCCGCCAGCTGCAGCGCGACCACCAGGCGCCGCAGCAGCGCGACGCGCGGCGCCTTCGCGGCGCGCCGGGCGTGCGCGCGCCGCATGCTCGGGAACAGCAGGTCGCGCGGCGACGGCGGCGCCGCCGCCGCTGCGTTGACGGCGATGCAGACGTCCAGCAATGCGCCCTCCCATTCTTGCGGGTCTGCGTTAAATTCGAGCGCTGCCAGCGCGAGCACGTGGGCAATGACCTCATCGGGCAGCTCCGCCGCCTCCCGCGGCAGCGCGCGCAGCAGCATGCGCGCTCGGGCGCCGGCGCCACGCAGCGCGCGGCGGAGGAAGGGGCGCGGGTCGGCGCTGGGGACGGCGTGGACGAGGGCGCCGATTTCCAGTAGCTGCAGGACGGCGCGGTCTGGCCCATCCTCGGTCGTTGCAGCGGTGGCTGCGCTGGCGTCCCCAGCGGGGCTGTCGGCGGCAGCTGCAGAGTCGCCGGCGGCGGCGAGCAGCGCTGCCTCGGCGCACGCGGCCTGTGGGCCTCCCCTAGTTCCGCCGCTCTCGGCCGCGGCGAGCAGCGCGGCCTGGGCCCGCTCGCTGTGGGCCCCCACGCCCTCGCCCTCGCCCTCAACCTCGCCGCCGTCTTCCTCACACTCGCCACTTCCGCCGCCGGACGCCGCCGCAGCCAGAAGCGCCTCCCCCGCCCCGCCCGCCTGCGCCCCGCCGCCACCGCCGCCGCTCGCGGCGGCGGCTTGCAGCTTCCCCCCTGCGCGGGCGCCGTGAGGGCCGGCGGCGCCGCCCGGCCCACCCTCTGTGATGACGTCACCATCGGCGCCGCCGCCCTCGTCACCCCTCAGGAGCGCGCCGACCTCCAGAGCCATCGCCGCCCCCTTCGCGACCGCCCGCCGCGCCGCGCCCGGCAGCGCCGCGTCGACCGCGGCCAGCCGCGCCGCGCCCAGGCTCGCGCCCAGGGCCGACAGCAGAGCGCGGGCCGGCTGCGCGGGCGCGAGCGCGTGCAGCAGGCAGCAGAGTTCGGCAAACTCGCCCGCAGTCACCGGCCCGCGGCTTGCGGCGGCTGGGGCAATCTCGAGGCCTGCCGGCGCGGCAGCGGCGGCGGCCGCGTCCTCGGTCAACTCCTCCTCGCCGCCTTTGACCAGCGCGGCGGCGTAGCCACGGGTGTAGCGCGCGGCGCCCGCGCCCGGCGGGGCGACGCCCCGCAGGCTGCCGAGCACGGCGCAGACTGCCGCAATAAAGCCGCCGCTGCTTGCATCGACGCCGGGCGCGCCGCTGAGCGCGGCGCGGCCGTCGGCGAGCAGGGCGCACACGTCCCCGAGCGGGAAGCTGCGGTCTGACTCATAGATCGCCGCCAGCTCGCCCGCGACGGCGCCCGCGCCGTGCCAGCGCGCGAGGGCAGACAGCAGCGCTGGCCGGCGCGCGGCGAGCCCGCCAGACGCAGCGCCAGCGACCATCAGCAGCCGCAGCGCCGTCGGCGCGGGCAGGCGGCAAACCAGGCCGGCGACGTCGCCGTCGCCCCAGGCGCGGCGCAAGGCGAGCAAGGCAAGCTGCTCCGCGGCGGCGGCCGCCTCGGGGCGCCCGGGCGTCCATGCAGGGTCCGACAGGAGCGCCATGATGCGTCGCAGCAGGCCGGCGACGCGCTGGGGATCTTGAAGAGCGTCCTCTGAGCCGCCGGAGCCGGCCGGCGCCGCGTGGGGGACGGATGAGATTAGTCGCGCCAGGTTAGCGACGGCCGGGAACGCCGCCGCCTCCGCGGCGGACGCGGGCGCGGCCGCCACGGCACGAGGTGCGGCAGGCGCGTCGGCGGCGCCGACAAGCGCAGCGGCAGGCGCGGGGGCGGCAGGCGCGCTAGCAGGCTCTGGCGCCTCGGGGTTCGTTTTGCCGCCGCCGCCGCCCCCCTGGCCCATCTGCCAAACCGCCTCGCCCCTCAGGCGCCCCTCCGCATCCGCGGCGCCCTCCACCGCCGCGCGCGTCGCCGGCGTCATCTGCGGGCCGAGCGCCGCCAGCATCGCGCGCGCGTGCTGCGCCGGCAGCGCCTCAGCCATGCGCCGCAGCAGCCCCTGGAAGCCGTCGCCGCCGCGCCCCTCGGCCGCGCACGCGTACAGCAGCTGCAGCGCTGGCCCGGCGTCGCGCCGGCGCCGCTCAGCGTCGGCAGCCGCGGCGGCCGCCGGGAGGAAGGCGGGCAGGTCATCGTCTTGCAGCGCAGTAGCCGCGACGCACAGCACGCGCAGCGCGCGCGGCTCGGCGGCGAGCACCGGGTGCGACAGCTCGAGCCCGCCCGCCGCCATCAGCCACGCGGCCGCGCCCGACGACTTGGGCGCGGCGGCGGCGACGGGCGCCGCCTCGAGCGACGCATAGGCGGCGGAGGCGAGCCGTGCGAGCGCTGATGGGCTGACCTGGCCGGCGAGCGCGGCCAGGTGCGCGGCGCCCGCCGCCAGCGGCAGGCGCAGCAGCACCGCCGAAAGCACCTCCTCAATCGGGACGCCCCTGCCGCAGCCGCTGTCCACAGAAGCGTCATCGGACTGCCCCTGGGCACGCACCTCGGTGGCCACCTCAGCCCAGCCGCCGTGCGCGACCAGCGCCCCCCAAGCGCCCGCGAGGCGCCGCGAGTCCGCAACTGGTATCTCGGACAGCGCCCCCGCGAGGCCGCGCGCGCTGGGGCAGAACGTGCCACGGACGGGGTTCACGACGACGGCCCACACAGCCTCCCACGCCGACTCGAGCACCGCCGGCGCCCCCAGCAGCGCAAAGGCGAGCTCAGGGTCGGCGCGCTCTGCCGCAGCAACCAGTGCCGCTTCGCACAGCTCAAGGGCGGCCGCGGCGCCCGCGCCGTCCCCCGCGGCCGCGCAGGCGGCCATCATATCCGAAGCGGCGCGCGCCGCCTCCGCGGGCGGGAGGCCGGCGAGCAGCGCCGCGGCAGCTTCCGCGTAGGTTCTGCGGACCGTCTCGTCGGCAGAGGGGGAGGTGCAGACCAGCCACAGCGCGTGTGCGACGCCGTCGCCCAAGGACACCGAACCGCGGCCGGCCGCCGCGCGCAGGAGGTGCCGCAGCAGCCGGCTCGCGCGCACGCCCGGCGCCGCGGACGCGACGGCCGCACCGAGCAGCAGCGCCGCCGGCGCCGCGGGGCGAAGGCCGGAGACAATTGCCTCGCACACGGCGTCGACCGCGGCGTGCGCGCTGGGGGCCGCAGCTGCGGCGTCAGGGCTGGCGGCGGCGGCGGCGGCAGCCGATGTTGCGGCGGTGTCGACTGATATGATGATCTCAGCAAAGGCGCTAGGGTTAATCCTTTCGAGGCCCATCCATAAGGGGTCGGCGACGGAGGGCTCGTCGGCGAACGCGTCTGCATGTGATGCAGGGTGGGGGTGCGGGGGGCGGGGCGTCGAGGCTTGGTGGGAGCGAGGGTTGAGGGTGATGTGAGGTTGGGGGGCGCCTGTGGTGGGGACGCAGGAGGCCCAGGCTTAAGCAAACGACCGGGCGCGCATGGTCTGTTTTGTGGCCCAAGAACCTCGGGATGCGCGAACGCAGAGTGATCACCTCCGGCATGCCACAGTTGCGAGATACGCAACCATGCTTCACACAGCCGACACCCGCCCCTTCCCAGCATCCCCCGGAATCCACGGCGTCCAAGGCCGCCCATGCTGACCTCAACCAGTAGTGCTTTGCGATGCGATCACGGCAGGACAACACCGACTCACCCTCATCAGCCACCGAGCTGACTAGGATGTCGTCGTCGGCGGCGGCGGCGGCGGCGGCGGCGGCGGCTGCTTTGTCTCGCCCCAACTCCCCCTCCTGGTCAGCGCTGCCCTCTGCCGCTGCGGCCACGAGCACCAGTTCCCTAAGCATGGGCGCCGGCAGCGCCGGCAGCGCGGCGGACGCGAGCTGCGGCAGCAGCGCCCAATGCATCAGCAGGCAGCTCAGGCGGGCGGCGGGGGAGGGCAGCATGACTGCGGCGGCGGCTGACAGCAGATCTTCGCGCCCAAACCTGCAATGAGGGGGGTGAAGGTTGTGAATGTTGGAAACAAATATAGGCAAATGCAGGCATGACGGCATGGCGTGCAGCCCAGCAACGACTGATGGACTGCCAGGTACTACAGTGATGTATGCATGCATCAACCATCCAGGACAAGCTTCGTACCTGTCTGCACGCTGGCATGCAACCCAACTGGAATCCCCGTCCCCGCACCCCCCGTCCAGCCGCCCAAACCACAGTCGCCCACCTCGCCCATACAGTGGCCAGCACAACCCCCGCCTCAAGGAGCCCCAACCGCGGCGCCACCACCTCCAAAACTTCCAGCAGCCAGTATGCCTCGTATCGCGCGTCCCCCGCGCCCGACACCAGCGCGAGCAGCCGCCGCACCACGCCGGCCGCGGGCAGGTGCAGTATCTGCCCCGCAGCTGCGCGAGGCGGCAGGCCGCGCGCCGCGGCGGCCCACTCGCGCTCGGCCGCCGCCGCCGCCGCTGCCGCGGCGGTGGGGGTGGAGTAGGGGGGGTTCGATGGGTCCTGCAGGGACGGCTCTTCACGGATCAGCGCGCGCGCTAGCGCCGCGACTGCTCCGCAGACACGCCTGCAGGCAGGGCCGTCCCACTCGGGCCTGCCGTCCTGCAGCTCCGGCGGGGGCGAGGGGGACGCATGCTGGGAGGACCCTGTTGATGGCGGCGTGCTGCCCGCCTGAGTGGCGGTGCTGCTGGCAGACGCATCTGCGGCTGTGGCGGCAGAGGCGGCGGCGGCGGCACTGCCGGCGAATGTGCCATGCTCAGCTGCGTAGTCGCGGATGGTGTTGGTGTATGGGAGTCCGTCAAAGCCCGGCGGCCCCGAAAGCAGGCGCTCGTCTGCAGAGCCGGGTGGCGAGGCGCGCTCACCCCCGCGCCCGGCCGCGCGCGCCGCCGCCGCGTCTGGCGTCCCCGGCGCGGCCGGCGCGGCCGGCGCGGCC
>NW_014009611.1:0-2264 GCF_000611645.1 Monoraphidium neglectum
AGGTATGGCCGCGCCCGCCGTACCGCCGATGCTTGACAGGATCTGTTTGCCGGCCTGGGAGCTGCAGTTCAGGAGCGAGGGGAGCTCACACCCCACTGGCTGCTGCACGGCGGCCATTGGCGAGCTGCACTCTGAGTCAGAGCCGCCTTCTTGGTCCTGCGTGCTCTGATTGCACGACCGCGGGGCGGCGCCTTTGCCTGGCGCCTCTGACTCTTCGTCAAACACCAGCGCAGGGCCCTGCGCCTCACCATCATCGCTGTCGCCGCAGCTGCTGCTGCCGCGGCTGCCGGCCCTGTCGCGCTCGTCGCCGCCGCCGCTGCCGCTGCAGGTGCCGTCGCCCTGCCTGGCGTCGCTGCCGCCGCTGCTGCCGCTGTCGCTGCCGCCGTCGCTGCTGCTCCAGGCGCGCCGCCCGAAGCTCAGGCGCGACGGCCCCGGGCGCGCCCAGTCCTTGAACGGCGCCTCGCGCGGCGACTGCCCCGGGCCCCGCCCCTCGTGGCGCAGGCACAGCCGCCCGTACTCGCTCTCCCGCCACTGCTCCTCCTCCTGGCGCTGCAGCCGCGCTTGCTCCTCCGCCGCGGCGGCGGCCGAGCGGGCGGCGGCCGGCTGCTGCTGCAGCAAGAGCTGTCGCTGCCGCTGCTGCTGCCCTGCCGCCCTCACGTCGTCGCGGCGCTCCTGCCCATCATACGCCACCTCATCATCATCATCATCATCATCATCGCTGGAGGGGTCCAGCGCCCAATCGAGGCTGTCGCCCCACTTCTGGAACACAAACACCTCATCCGCCGCCCCATCGGCGGCCGCCACGCTCTCGGCGGCGCCGCTGGTGGGGAGGTGGCACGCGCCGGCCTGCTCGCAGTGGCACAATGCGGAGTCTGCAAACACGTCCCTGCGCTGGATGTCGCTGCTGCTGATGTCATCAAGCGCAGTGGTTGTCTCCGCCGCGGTGTCGTCCTCCTGCACGGCGAGAGCCGCAGGCTCTGCTGCTGCCGCCGGCTCTGGCGCGCACGCCGCGCCGCAGAGCCCGAGCGGCCGTGGGCGATGCAGGACGGCGGAGGCCCGGGGCCGGGCCCGCGCGGGCGCTGGTTGCGCCGCGGACATGCGCTGCTGCTGGCTGAGGATTCCCAGCAGGCGCAGCGCAAGCGCTGAGCGCAGCAACCCCAACGCGTCTGGCCGCTGCTGCTGCGGCGGCGGCGGCAGCAGCAGCAGCGGCGCTCGCGCCGCCCACATCAGCGGCGGCAGCGGCGGCGGCGGCGGCGGCGGCGCCGACGACAGCAGCTGTGGCAGAAGGGGGCTGTCCTCGCCCCAAAGGCAGGAGGGCAGCCTGATGGTCTTGGCCAGCGCCTGGCGGCCAAGCGGTGGCGTGGCCCACAGCCAGGGGCTCAGCGGCGGCGCGGTCAGGCGCAGCTGTGGGCGCGCCGGCTGCAGGCGGCGGCGGCTGCAGATGCGGGCGATGATGGTAGCGGTCCAGCTGGCGGTGGTGGTGGTGCTGCTGCTGAGGATCCTGTTGTTAGGAATGCCGTGGCCGGCCCCACTCAGTGTGGCGGGAGCGCGGCCAAGAAGCTCTGCCCGCAGGACCCAGGGCGCCGCCCCGCTGCCGGCGGCCCGCAGCGCCACCGTCAGCAAGGCGGCGCCAGCCGGCCGGGCCCGGCGGCGGCCGCCGCGGCGGCTGCAGGGGCAGGGCTCGACCATCACACCGGCCTCAAAGCCTCCAAAGCGGAGGGCGCAGCGCCAGGCCCTGCCGCTTGCCGCTGCGGCGGCGACTGCTGCCAGAAGGGCGGAGAGCGCCGCCGCCGGCTGGGCGGCACCGGCCGTAAGAGAGGCGAGGGCGTTCAAGGCGGATAGGCGGGCGGGTGCGAGGGCGCCGGCGTGTTCGGCGGCAGGGGTGATCGGCCACGCCCGCCGCTCAGCAGGCGCGGCCGGGGACAGCGGCGCGGCGGCGGCGTTGTTGGCCGGGAGGCCGGCACACTGGTGGCGGCGGGCGCGCGCGTCGGGGGCCGGGCCGAGGGGCCTCGGCACGCGCAAGCGCCTCGCCCGCCGCCGCGACGCGCCGCGGCGGCGCGGCGCGGGCGGCGCTGGCGGCCCCTGCGTGGCGGCGGCCTGTCGGCTGGCAGGGGGTTTGATGTCTGGTGGGGCCGGCGGTGGTTTGCCGGGGTCGTCTGGGGACTGGGGTAGAGGGCGGGTGTCTGGGCAGTCGGCGTCATCCTTGGTAGAGGGCTTGACGCAGCAGGACGCCAGCGCCTGCTTGAGCGCACTCCAGAGGCGGG
>NW_014009611.1:2754-5700 GCF_000611645.1 Monoraphidium neglectum
CCACTGGCGGTAGCGGGGGGCGGGCAAGGAGATATGACAAAGGGGCAGGGGCAGCCGCCGTCAGGCGTGGCGGCGGATGAGCGGTGGCGCGTTGCGCACCTGCTCAGCACTCAGTGGACGCAGCAGCCTGCTCTGACCGGACGTGACGCGCCTCCTACTGCGGAGCTGGCACCCTAAAACGCCTCAAGGGTTGACCTTTGCCTACCTCATGCGCTTCTTCCGCTCCTTGGACGCCCTTGTGGGCTGCGCCGGAGGCAGCTCGTCCCCGCGAGACCCACCACAAGGGCCCGCAGGAGCCTGCTGCGCACCAGAAGACGCTATAGGGGTTGTGGAAGTCAAAATCAGGACCGCCAGCGCGAGGATCAGGGACCGGGGCCCCATCTCGCACAGCGTCAACGCAAACGCGAGGTTTGCACGCTAAGCTTGTGAGATAAGACTGAAAACGATGCACTACGAACAGGTAAATGCTGTGATGTGACGCCTAGGCTGGTGTTGCAAGTCAACAAGTGCACTGCTGGAAGCTGCACTGCTGCCGCTCAGGAGCGCACTGCAGCAGCCGCCGGGCAGTTGTTTTCGCGACTCGCGCTCTTGTTGACTGAGCTGAGGCTGATCAGCGCGCACAGGTAGCACACATGCATGTGAATATCTCTCTAGAGGCTTGTTTTTGCTGCTCTGTGGCGCGCACGGAGCAAAGGCATGACTGGTGCATGGCGGCTGGTCTGTTCGTGTGTGCTGCTGTGCCGGGTGGCTCGCGCATGGCGGCTGGTGCGCCGCTCCGCGGACTGCTGCGCGGCCCATGGGACCGAGGTGGCCTTGTCATCTGGGCATCAGTTAACATCTTGATTGCGCAAATTGTATCGCCCACTAGCACTCCTTGGTGTGGCATGGCACAGCGCATGTCAGCCCCATGCATGCGCCGCGCATGCAGGCGGCCTGCAAGCCGCCCACCTGCCCGCTCCGCCCCGGGCGGCCGGCTGCTGTGCGCTCCTGTCAACCCCACTGCAAGAAATGGGCTCATGATGGCTGAGCACCTATCACAGAATCACCGTCGCGTCAATGCGGTGCGCTGCACCGCCCCTGCACACCGGTGCTTACTCTACTCGAACCACTCCCCGCCCCCTTCCCTGACCGCATGCCGCGGCACTCCGTCGCACGCGACACCATTGCAGGGGCAGGGCGCCGGGCTGCGGACATGACCCTGCGCATGTGCTGTGTGCTTTGCATGCTTTGCATGAACAGCCAAGCACATGCCTCTTCGGATGTGCCGAGCAGTGGGAACCTGTACTGCGCCAGCTGAGCGGACTGCTGGCCAAACAAAGTCCTTATTTTCCAAGGGAACTCCTTCGGTTCAAGCTGCCGCGTCGGTCGGGCATGGCTACTGCACCCGGGCGCACGGATGCTGCGAGGCGCCTGCGATTCCGTACTGTACTTACCCCGCGCACAGCCGTCTCCCACATAGAGCAGCTGCTAGTGTGGCTCGCCACAGGGCCGCACGGCGCCCGCGCCCTGAGCGCCCCCTCCTTGAAACTGCCCTTGCCTTATCACTGCCAACATCACACGAAAAGCACACCTTGACTTGTCGAGTTCGATTTACATTGGGCACAGGTGTGCAGCTTGCAGAGACTGCCGGGGTCAAATCAGCCCAGCGTGATCCCAATAGTGCAGTCAAAATCGAAAATGCAGCATGATCGACGCGGGTAGCCGGCGCCGCTCGCATATTGATGGTAGTGTATGGCGCCCGAGCAGCCCCGCGTCCGCGCAGCGCCGCAGCGTGGCGCAGATCAGCGCGGATCAGTACCGACTCTGAGGGTGGTACTATACATGTGTTGTGGGTGGGTGGTGGTACCGTGTACACGCGTGCGCCGCCTCTCCGCGCGCGCGCCGCGGCCGTCAAGACGTGAGGGAGGCTGGGCCGCGGCTTCGCGCGGCGCGGGAGGGGCTGGTGTCAAAATTGGAGGGCGCTCTCGCGCCTCAAGGGGTGGCCCGGTTGAGTGTTGCACGGGCGCTCCAGTGTGGTGGGGTTTTGCGGTCACGTGTGCAGCAACAGGGACTCTACGGATGTGCACTGAAACAGAGGTTATGCACTAGAAACGGGGCACATGCAGCCGGTGCGCCGGGAGGGGCGCCGCCGAGCGCCTGTGGGCGGAGCTCACATCGCAAACCGCTTAAGCACGCACGGCTGCTGGGGCCATCCGAAGGCAGGCGCAAACGATAGCGCACCCGCTCACAACGGGGCCCGCCAATCGGTGGTCAAAATTGTTGTCCTCCCTTTGTGCACCATGCGGCAATCAGATCGTGCGCGGCGGCGCTTGGGAGGAATAGGGGCCGCTCTTCCTTCTCGCAGGGTTGGTACAAACTGGGCAGGAGCCACGGCACCGCCGCCAAGCCACTGCCGGCGGGCTGGCATGGGGCCGCGCCACGCGGGCAAGCTCACTACGACGGTGGCCACACACAAAGGGGGGGGCGGCGGCGCGCAGGCGCGGCGCGCCGCGCCGCCCCCCGGCCGCGCATAAAAGCAAACGGGCATGCCTGCCTGTGATCTGTCAACACCAGGGGACCTCGCGTCCCCCAGCCGCCTCGGACCGCTCTCCTCGAGCGACTCAAAACACGGCTGTCTCGACCTCGGACTGCCTGCTGGACTGCTGGACTGCCGGACTGCCCCTTGGCCGCGCGTTTTCAGTCGGTCTCGTCCTCAGAGTAGGTCAGGTGGATTGGGACGTCGGCCATGCATCGGAAGATCTCCGGGTGCAGCGCCGCCAGGCGGGCATCTCTGGAGGGCATGACATCAGCGTCATCGTATGACACCCAGCAGAGCCCGTCATCCAGGTCGCACGATGACGTCATCGTGGCCGGCGCGACCTGCGCCTCAAAGGCGCCGCCGCGGGGGGCCTGGCGGCCGGCGGCGGGCGCGGCGGAGGCCGGGCGCGGGGGCGCGCGGGCCGAGGC
>NW_014009610.1:0-5209 GCF_000611645.1 Monoraphidium neglectum
CGCCTCCACCGCGCGCCGCGCGTCGCCCGCCACGCCCCCCGCGCCGCGCCCCCTGCGCGCCATCATCGTAACCAGCCCGAAGCGCTCCACGCGCGCGAGCGCGGCGAGCGCCTCGGCGGCAAACGCGGCGCCGCCTGGGCCGGCGCCCGCAGCTGCTGCGATGGCGGCCAGCAGCGGGGCCAGCAGGTCGGCATCAAGGCCGCCCTTGATGATGGATTTGTACTGGCCCGGCTGGATGGACGTCACGTAATCGACAAGCACATCGGGCACCTTCTGCTGCTGCTGCTGCTGCTGCTGCTGCTGCTGCTGCTGCTGCTGCTGCTGCTGCCGGGGCAGCAGCGACTGGAAGGCCTTGTGCATGTCGACTGCGCTGCGCGGCGGCGGCGGCTTGCGGCCGGCCAGGCCGGCGATGACGCGCGCCGCTGCAGCCTCGGTCGGCCCCGCCGCGGCCGCAACCGCGGCGCCCGTGCCGTTGGCAGCAGGCGGCGCGGCCTCGTCTTCAGCGTGCACACCATTACCGTTGGCGAATGCCTGTTGCACGGGGCCGGGGCCGCCGGCCGCGGTGGCCGGCACGCCCTCCTGCCCGCTCCCTGCGCCGCTGCCTGCCTGCCCAACGCGCCCGCCCTCCTGCAGCCCTGCATCCTGTCCCTTTGCCTGCTCCTGCTCCTGCTCCTGCTCCTGCTCCTCCTCCTCCGACTCGCCGCCGCTGACCTCTTCGACGGTGATCGGGTTCATTCGCCACACCACAACTTGCTGGCTATCCCCTCCTTGCCGCGCCGCTGCCCCCGCCTCAGCCGCTTCCTCAGCCGCCGCCTCAGCCGCCGCCGCTTCCGCCTCCACTCGCACGGCGCCAGCCGCGGCCCCCGCACGCGGGGCGCTGGCCTCGTCGGCGGCCGGGCCGCCAGGCTGCTGGCTGGCGGGCGGCGCCGCTGCACTCGGCTCCGCGGCGGCGGTAGCGGCCGTGTCTTGCTCCCTGTGGGCTGCCGCCTTTCGCGCCTTCCGGGCCGATTGAGTGTCGACCGCAGCAGAAGCGGTTGCGCCCCCGGCCTGCTTCCCCTCCTGAACCCCCTTCCGCTGCCCCTGCGTCTGGCCCTGCTGCTGCTGCTGCTGCTGCTGCTGCTGCTGCTTAAGGGCCACCTGCTGCGCAACCTCCTGCCTGTACAGCTCCCGCAGCTGCGCCTCCAGCTGGGAGTGCGATGGGTCAGCAGGGTCGGCGGCCAGCGCCTGCCTCGCAGCCTGCAGCGGGGGCAACGCAGGGGAGCGCCAGGGGACGTGTGAAGCAGCAGGCACGACGCATGCTATGTCTGCTTGGGGCAACAAGCTGCAGCACAAGGCTGCAGCTCGCGGCCCTGTCGAAACGGCTGATGCGCTGCTCCAACCGTGGGACGCGGCCGCTGCGGGCTGCACGGCGAGCGTGCAACCCCCTCGCACCAGCGGCGCGCCCGCGCCGCGCACCTGCAGAGCCTCCTTCGTGCGGCCAAGCTGCCTCAGCGCCGCCGCGCGGCGCGCGAGCACGCCGGCTGCCCAGGAGCCGTCCTCTGGGGCCCAGGTAGTTGCGCGCGAGCCATCAAAGCCGGCCTGCAGGGCCAGCGCGACAGAAGCCTCCTGCAGCGCCTTTTCCGGGCGCCGCAGCTTCAGATATGCCTGGGGTGGCGTAGTGCATGGGGTTGCGGTGCGGAGCAATTCACAGCCTTGAGTTATGTGATGTGCATGCGAGCGTCCCAGCGTGGATTTGTGCGTGGTGCGAAAGAGGAAGGCAGCTGTGAGTGCATTTAGACATGGATGTGTGTGTGTGTGTGTGTGTGTGTGCGTGTGTATGCAGGTGCACGCGTGTGTGTCTATGTATGTGTGAGTGTGTTTGTGTGCGTGTGTGTGTATGCGCATCCCTCCCCCCGCGCCGCGCCGCGCCCCCCTCACCTGCGCGCCGAGCGCCCGCGCGCGCGCGTCCCCCGGCGCGAGCTCCGCCGCCCGCCGCAGCTGCGCCAGCGCCTCGGCCGCCTTGCCCGCCCGCAGCAGCCGCTCGCCGCCGCCCAGCGCGGCCAAAACCGCGGATTTGCGCTCCTGAACCTGCGCCTGCAGAGCCTGCAGCATGGCCGTCGAGTCGCCCTCCTCCGCCCCCTCGCCCTTCCCGCCGCCGGCGCCCCCGGCACGCCGCTGCTTGTCAATGTTCTTGCGGGCGGCCTCGAAAACGCGGGTGAAGCCCTCGCTGGCCAGCCGGGTGTCCAGTTCATGCGCCGCGCGCGCCTCACCAAGCACGGACTCGGGCAGCTGCACGCACAGCGCTGTCGTGCGGCCGGGGATGCTTACTGACAGCGGCACCGTCGGCTCCCCTGCCGCCTGCTCGGGGACCGCAGTGGGCACGCCTTCGGCGCCGCTGCCCTGCGGCCCCTGCTGCGAGCCGCCCCGCGCCTCGGGCGCCCGGCCGGCCCTCGCCTCCCGTCCAGAAGACCCTGGCTCCTGCGCCGCGTCCCGCGCCTGCTGCTCCTGCCCCTGCCGCCCCTCCTGCTGCCACTGGTGGCCCTCATGCCCCGCTCCCTGCGGTGCGCCGCCGCCGCCGCCCTCTTCCTCCTCCTCCTCCTCCTCATCAGAGCTGTCCGCCACGATGGTGAAGCGCCCCCGCGCGGCGCCGGCGGCGCCGGCGGGCGGCGCGGAGCCCGGTCGGGCTGCATCCACGGCCGGCGCCGGCTCGTCCTCGGGCTCCTCTGACGAATCTGTCGACTCTTCAACCACCCTAAAACGGCCCCTGACTCGTGCGCCGGCCGCCGCCTCTGCTCTTACCGCCGCGGCAGGCGCCGCGGCCGCGGACTTGGCGCGCTCCACATCTGTGGCAGCAGCCGCTGCGCCGGCCGCCGCCAGTGCCGACGCGCCAATGGCCACGGGCGCCTCCTCGTCTTCCACCCAGCCGAGCGCCGCCGCACCCGCGTCCGGCGCGCCGAGCGCGCCGCCGCCGGACGCAGCCGCCGACGCGCCGCCGAGGGAGCCTGCCCCGCGCACATCGGACTCGCGGCGCCGCCGCACCTTGTCCGACAGGCGAACCAGGTCAGAGTGGCACCCCTGCGCCTGGCCGTGCACCTCGGCAACCTCGGACAGCAGCGACAGCGATTCCTCGAACTCTCCGAGGTCCTCGAGTGCGAGGGCCAGCCTTGGGATGTTTCAAAATGGGGGGGGGTGTCAGCCAGGGCTGGCAGCGTTTGGGTGTCGGGGGTGCTGTCGTACCGGCGCAGGGAGGAGGAAAGTGGGCGTCAACAACAGAGGTTTGCAACGGGTCTTCAAGGCGCACACAGGCCCTGCGCATGGTGCAGCGGCGGCAGGCTGCCGCACCGCGCCGCGCAACATGGTTATCGCTCGCATCAGTCGTAGCCCTTGCATCTGGCAAGAGGAATGTGCAGGGAACACGGGCGCTCCCGGCACACGCTTCGCAAGCAAGGGACACGCCCAATCGCTGCAAAGGCGGCCCAGCCCCCGGCCGCACGCAAACAAGCAGCTGCCACTGCACCCCCCCTACCTGTGCTTAGCCTTGACCCGCTGCTCCGGCTTGGCGCGCCCCTCAGGCAACGCAAGCAGGTCCGTCGCCGCCCGCCGCGCCCCGAGGCTGTCGCCGGCCGCCCTCAGCGCCGCCGCCAGGTTGCACAGTGCGCCCGCGTGCTCTGGGTCATCCAGCACGACCTGGCGCCACGCGGCGACCGCGCCGGGGACGTCGCCGGCGGCGAACAGCTCGCGGCCCCGCGCGTTGATGGCCTCGAGGGAGGGGGGTTCAGCCGCGCCGGCGGCTGGCTGCTGCTGCTGCTGCAGCGGCGGCGGCTGCTGCTGCTGCTGCTGCTGCTGCTGGGACAGCTCGTCCTGCTCCTGCTGCTGTTCAACTTGCTGCTTCCGTTCTTGCTCTAGCTTCTGCTGCTCCTCCTGCTCCTGCTGCTGCTGCTCCTGCTGCTGCTCCTGCTGCTGCTCCCGCTCCTGCTCCCGCTCCTGCTCCCGCTCCTGCTGCTTTACATCCTGCTCTTGCTCCCGCTCCTGCTGTCCCTCACTGCCAAGCTCTCCTTCCTGCTTTGAATCCTGCTGCGCTGCCGCGGCCTCGCCGGTCGCCACATTGGCCGCTGCCTCAGCCACAGCCGCGCTCCCGGACTCCACAGGGCCATCATCGCCGTCCTCGTCAGCGTCTGCGCCTGCGTTCTGCGCGCTGTCCCCCTGGGGTGCCTGCGGCACGGCCCCATTCTCAGCAGCAAACGCCGCAGCGAGCGACTGGCCCGCACCGCAGGACAGCACGCGCGCCTCGCTCGCCTGCGCTCGCGCCGCGACTGCGGCTGCCGTCGCTGCCGCCGCCGCCTCCCCTGCGGCGGCCGCCTCGGCGGCAGCGCGCGCGGCGCGGTCCCGCGCGGGTGCGACTGACTGCAGCAGCACGCGCGCGCGCTGCCACGCCACGGTGCTGGCCGCGGTCGCCTCCCGCTGCGCGTGGGCACGGCTGACGGCCCGGGCGTCGTCCTGTTGGCCGCGTTGGTACTTCTCCTGTTTGGGTTGTTCGTGATGTTGGGTTTGGGTCTTTTGGAGGGACAGGCCCAACATATAGCATGGAGGCCGGCGGCTGGTCGTCGGATCGCCATGGTGCTGCTGCTGCCTCCTTGCACCCCTTGGGCGCTGCCGCAGCTCGCGCACGCCCGCGCGCAGACAGCCGCACGCAGGCAGGCTGGCCGCGGGCACAGATGCCCCCCAGACATGTAGGTCAAATCGCACGGGCAGGCCCGAAACGCCGAGGTGCCGCAGCACCCAGCCCGCTTCCCGTCCCCGCATCCGCCCCAATAGCATCAAGACAGCCTCGAACCAAACAACCATCAGGCGGGCGCACCTCCAGCTCCCGCTCAGCCCTGGTGTCATCCTCCCCGATTTCCCCGATCTCCACGCCACCCTTGTAAACGCTCGTGCGCGTGTTGTCGGCTGCGGCGCGCTTGGCGGCCGCCCGGCGCTCCTTCAACTGCGCGGCCACCGCCCTGCGCGCGGCGGCGGAGGCCATGCAAAACGCACACGGTTTCGTGCAGTCCTCTTTGACTGCAGTCTTGAGCCCAGACCAATCCGAAGTGGGGGCAGACCTTGCCGCCAAATCCTGGGCTCAACCCATCCGTAGACCCGTCAACCGCACCCCCCTTGCCGGCAAGCCCTTGCATCACGACACCGTGCACACCAACAAGCACTCTGCTGTGCACGCGACACACCCCCTCCC
>NW_014009609.1:0-5208 GCF_000611645.1 Monoraphidium neglectum
CCGCCGCGCGCCGCGGCGCGCGCGGCGTCGCGCTGGCGCTCTAGCCCGAGCGCCGCGGCGGCCGCGGCGGCGGAGACGCCCATGAGCCGCTCCCAGCTGCGCGCCTGCTGCCACGTCTCCCGCAGCGTCAGCAGCGCGTCCACCTCCTCTGGCGGGCGCGACGCCATCGCTTTTGGGAGCGCGCGCCCGCTCGACTGCCACCAGGTCCTGTCGCGCCGCAGCCGCCAGCGGCGGACGGTCCTGAGGAGCCACGCGGCGCCGGCCGCGGCCGCTAGGGCCGCCGCGGAGGCCAAGGGGGGGCCCCAGAGCCAGGCCCACTGGATCTGGAGATGGCCATCTTGCTGCTCTTGCTGCTGCTCCTGCTGCTGCTCCTGCTGCTGCTCCTGCTGCTGCTTCTGCTGCTGCTTCTGCTGCTGCTCCTGCAGGTACGGGTAGCAATGATGCTGCTGCTCCAGCCCCGCAGCAGGCCCCCCTAAACCCTGCGCCACCCGCTGCTGCACTGGCTGCCAACCCAGCGCCATCGTCACCCCCCTGCTTTCGGGCAAAGGAAGACGCCAGGCAGATCCGGACGGGGCAGCGCAAAACCCCGAGCCGCCCGTCACGCCCGGCACGCCGCCGCCGCCGCCTGCAGGTGTGCCGGCGGCCCCCCGCGCCGCGTCAGCGGCGGGCGCGGCCGTGGGGCACGTCGCATGCCCAAAGTTCGGGGAGCCTCGGCCATATGAGTCAGCTGCCCTGGGGCAGCTTGGAGGCTGATGATGAACGCTCTGAAACAGCACAGCCCCGCCCTGCTGCTGGCCCCGCTGGCCCTGCTGACCCTCGCGCCCCTCCAGCTCCTGCCGCTCTTCCTGCTGCTGACAGTGCCGGCGCTCTTCCCCGCCCGCCTCATCGCCCCGCTCTTGCCGCCGCTCCGCCTCCTGCTGCGGAATGTGATGAGCGTCCTGATCACATTCGTGGCTCCCTGCCTGCCCGCCCGCGTGCTGACAAGGACGACGCCAGTCCCCCCCATCCGAAGCGGGCTCGCAGCCTTGATCCTCAAGATGCTGCACGGCGGCGCCTGCGGCGCTCGCAACCGCGACATGCGCACCATGCCCTACGCCCACCGCGGTCTGCTGCCCCTGGACAGCACCCTGCGTATCCACGCGATCGCCCGCCTGAATGGCGTCGTGCTCGCCGCCAGACAGGGAGGCTGTGGCTCTGGTTGCCTCTTCAGATGCGGGCTCCGGCGCTGCGGCGCCCGTCACCCCGGACTGCTCCTGCTCCGCTGCAAGTGGCGGCGTGATGCGCGCGGCAGCGCCGCTCGCCGGTTCCGAGCCTGGACTCGCTGCGCCTGCCGCGCCACCGGCGGCAGCACTTGCCGCTTGTGTGTCATCGCCCCCTGTCGCGCCTCTTACATCAGCGTCCACATGTTTTTGAATGTGGACGGTGGCGCCTGCTGCTTCTGCTTGGCTCGGCCCATGTCCCGTGAGGCTATTGTCGCGCCCGTGTCTGCCGACATTGTGCGCTGCAGCCGACCCGCTCCCTGCGTCCTCAGGAGCGATGCTGGTTGGACGTGCCTGAGTGCCAGGGATGGGCACCGAGGGCGACTGCGACAACGCAACCAGCAGCGCTTGAAGCGCGCCGCTCGACAACCGATGCGGCGCAGCACCGCGCCAGGCTGATGATGGGTACTGTACATCTTTCTGAGCAGCGTGCGACCCATGGTCGATGTACACCTGCAGCACAGAAGCGTGCACTCATCAGAGTGTTGAACTGGCCACCCCGCGGGTCATGGCACCACCCTCTGGCAGAAGGACAGGCCGCGAAGTATATATGACATATTTAGACATGCTTTTTACACACCTGCGGTGTCTCCAAGAGCACCTTGTAGCCGAGGGCCAACACCACGGCTAGTACCACCAAAGAGCCCCCACCGGCCATACGCCGCTGTTTAAGTGGTGTTTGGCCACTGCCAATGCTGCTGCTGACACGCCATTGCCATACACACACAAAAACCGACTGATCGCCTGGGTACGTACGCGTGCAAATGGGCCAGGTGAGTCATGTGTTCAGTGTTTCAGCAGTCACGGTTACCTTACGAGGAGCGGCTTGGTACATTAGCGCGGCGCCACGCCCGCACGCTGTGCTGCCCATCCAGCTGCCGCGGGGTCGAGGCCTGGAGCCCGCGACGACGACCTCAGCAGTGCTGAGGAAGCACTTTTAATAGCCAGTAGAACGGCCTCATCCCAAGAAAGTAGGCTGTGGACTGTGGATTTGCTTAACATCACTGACGATGCACACGTGATCATTCTGAAGTCTTGTCCCTCGACTCAGCAGGGCCGCCCCAGCGTGCCTTGCGTGCCGCGTCCGGGCGTCCGTCAGTTCTGCAAAGTTTACTAGAGACGCATACAGGCAGAACCAGCAAAGCAGTGGGCAGGATGCAGATACCATCGGCGGAATTGTGCAACCCTGGTGTGAAGTGATGACAGTCACTCGAAGGCCAAGCCCCTGCCTGGGGCCACTGGATGGCCAAGCCCCTGCCTTGTATCTGATGCATGGCCTGAATCCTATGGTTTGATTATGTGAATCTCACTCCATGTGGGGCGCATGCGTTGGCTTGACCAAGTGGGCACGCGCCCGTTCGGACCCCCGGCGGAGAAAGCGTACCCGAGAACGCTCATGCTACAAAGCGGCCGCGGGGCACTCAACGCCGCGTCTGCCCGCGACGACCCCTCGAGGCGCCCCCACTTCTGTCAGCGCGCTGCCTTGGTAGCCATGGTTGGCCAGCCATGTCCGCTTGCTGTTGCTGTGCATTGCTTTTGCGAAGCACAGCACGAGGTGGAAACGCCACGCAGGGGACCCAACGAAGTAACAGCCACCGGGCGGTTTGTCAAGGCGGCCCATGTGCATGCGCGGCGCATAAGCCCCTGCTCACAGGCACATGCACAGCACGCATCTGCCCCAAGCGCGGCCCGTGCTCTGAACGGCACGGCCCCCGCCACCGCCGGGCCCCGCTGCACCACCCACGCCCGCCAGTCCGCTGCCCGCCCCTGCACGCCGCCAACCCAGCGCCCGCCGTTCGGCCGGGCGCGCGCCCTGGCGGCCCGCCCGCCGCCGCCCGCCGGCCCCCGCAAGGCTCTCACACACTACAGGGAAGGGACCTGCAATTTTACTCGGTACTCAGTACTCAGAAGTCGAATACTCAGTACTCGAGCTCGCAGCGGCGCGCCGCCAGGAACGCGTCGAGGGCCTTGAAGACGTCCAGCACCGCCGCGCGGTCGAGGAAGCGCCCCTCACGCTGCAGCGGCACCAGGCGCACGTTCCAGGAGCGCACCTGCGGCCGGGGGGGGGCGCGGGCGCGTGCACGGGCCGCAGATGCGTGCAAGAACGGGGCCGGGCCGCGGCCCGTCGCCGCGCCGCATGCCCGGCGCGTCACGCTGCCCATGAATAGCTCGAGCCCCCGCCACGGAGGCAGGGGCGGAGCGGGGCGCTGCGTCACTGAAAGGCGACGCTGCCGTTGCTGAGGGCCGCGGCGCCGCCGCTCTTGAGCCCTCTCTAGACACTTGTGCACGCTCATAACCCTGAACCCTGGACATCTGGTGCACCAGATCCCCGGACCGCTGCTTGCGCAATGCAGCGGCCGCGCACCGTGTCTGGGGGGCGCTCGTCCGCATAGTGCGGGTATATTCCCAGGACCTGGGGAACAGGGGATGATGCATGACATGGGGCGCGTGAGTGGGGGCGGAGCGGCTGTGAGTGGGGGGATGGATGGAGCGATCGACGCAACGCAGGAATGAGGGGAATGCCATGGGGCAACACGGCATTTCGCTCGCCCACAGATCCCAAAAGAGCCCAGCCCAGGGGATCATGTTGAGCGCGCTACACACTGTTTGGATTGCCTGGTGTGACGGCGCGCTGCTCCCACGCCAGTCGCGTCCCGGCCCACTACTGATGATCGGAGCCGCCGCACCCTTCCCCCCTCCCCCAAAAACATCAACAGCTATAGCGGCCATCACCCCGGCCCCCTCACGTTGTGGAACGTGTCCACCAGGTTGCCCGTGTCCGCCCCCTTGAAGGGGAAGTCCTTGAACTGCCACGCCTTGCCCTGGAGGGGTCGGGGAAAGGAACGCGCGCGTCGCGCACGCGCGCGTTTGGGTTGTGACGCGCGCTAGCCAGGCACAGGCTGTTGTCAGACCGCTTGCAGCTGTGAGAATGTTCTTGGTTTCAAGGTTCCAGTGCCATGGCACCCCGCCAACCTCGTCTACCACCACCCCAAAAGTGTGCAGAAGCTGGTTCAAGCCCAGCTCTACTGCATTCAAACACGACATGCGCATGCGCGTCCGGCCCTGTCATCACACGGATGATGACGTGTATTCTGCCTCAGACACGAGTAGAGAGAGCCCCTGTTTGCGACTCCCTCCCCCTTACGACATACACACATATTCTCTCGGCCTCTCTGCCGCTAACACGCACACACACACAAACAAACACACACTCAAACACACACCATACATGCGAGCGCACATACACACACAATCGCAAACACATGTGTGTGCGTATGCGAGCACCTGCACAATCACCGCCACCACGCGCCGCCAGTCAGACGAGCCCTTGGCTGGCGCCTTGTCGGTGATGACGTAGGGCGTGGGCTTGTCGCGCAGCATGGTGCGCTTGATGGTGAGGGAGGCCGGTTTGGCGGGGTTGGCCTCCATTGCTTCTTGGCTGCAAGTTAGTAAGGTGGGCAAGAATGCGCGGAGGTGTGCATGCGTGTGTGTGTGTGAGAGAGAGGGAGGGAGAATGTGTGTTGAATTGTGCGTGTGTACGAGTGTGTTTTTGTGTAAGAGTGAAAAGGGATGCTGCGAAGCGCGACAGCGTCGCCAACGCCGCGTGAACGACGCGGTGAGGGTGGCCTGCCAGCGCCTAGGCCGTGCATTTGGGTGCGCCCATCCGCCCTGTTCCATGCACATGCGACGCGCCTGCGGACAAACTGGCACTCCTCCAAAAACTGCTTCGCATTGTACATGTTGATCATGGCCGACAGCCCCGCTGGCACTAATATGATAGGCACCCCGCCCCGCTTCTTCCCAGCCTGCCCGCCGCCGCCGCTGCCCGCCGCCGCCGCTGCGGGCTTCCCGCCGCCCCTGGCCGCGGCCTGCGGGGCCGCCCTCTGCGGCTCCCGCTCGCGCCGGGGCTGCGCCGCGGGCGCGCGCTGCTGCTGCTGCTGCTGCGCGC
>NW_014009608.1:0-4666 GCF_000611645.1 Monoraphidium neglectum
GCTAAAGGCGGCAGGGGCGACGGGGGCGATGGGTGCGGCGCTTGCACCCGCCTTTCTGGACCAGGGGACCCAGGCCATACCACAGGCCCGCCCGGTGTGCTGCTGCCCTGCCTCCGCCTTCCCTGGAGCGCGCCAGCTGCGGCTGCGGTGGCCCGCCCCAGCGTTTGCAGCTGCGCCGGCCCAGCTGCGGCTGCGAGAGGGCTGCGCTGTGGCCCCTAAACCCTAAACCCCAAACCCCAGCCGCCCCTGACCTGCGGTATGCAGCCGTCGGTCCCCAACTGCTTCGCAAGCGCGCCCAAGCCCAGGCTCCACATGCTGAGGCTGCCGTTCCCGCTGCCCGCCACCAGCCACCCGCCGCCCGCGTCGAATCGCACGCACGGCACGGGCGGCGACCGGAGGCACCGCAGCTGGTCGGGGCGCGAGGACGGCGGCAGCGGGGCGCCGTTCCAGACGTCGATGGCGGAGGTGCAGGGGGCGGGGGCGCGGGCGTCCCACACGCGGACGGTCGCGTCCTGTCGGCGGCGTGATGGGTTGATGCGTGCAGCTGGGGTTGGCTCGTGAGTGGGTACAGAGAAGGGTCTTGCTCCGAGGCAACAAATGCAAAGGGCTGGCATGAGTTGTCACGGCAGCGGCCCAAGCTGCTCTGCGCTGTCTTTGCATTTCGCGGTGTGCCAAACGCGCCTCCTAGCCGAGAACACGAGGGCTTGAAGGATCCGCCCCACTCCTCAACGCATGACCGCTCTGGAAAAAATTGATTCTTCACCCCAGTTGTTTTTCCGCAATGCAAACGACCTCCCGATTCCCCGAGCCGCTCGTGGCTCCTCCATGCGCGGCCCCAGCCCGCACCTCCGACGCCGTCGCGACCTGCCCCGTCGCGCCGCAGCAGTCCATCCCCAGCACCGCCGCCGCGTGGCCCGCGAACGACGCCGCCGGCCCCGCCCCGCCACCGCCGCCGCCTGCTGCGGCACCGCCGCCCCCCCGCTTGCCGCCGCCCTCTCCGAGCCGCCCCAGGTCATACAAGTGCACTCCGCCGTCGCTCGCGCCCACGTACGCCGCGCCCCGCGCCTGGTCGACTGAAAGTGCCTGCGCCGCCGGGTGCGCCGACGCCGTTATGGGGAAGGGCGGGTCGGCTCTGGGCACTGTGACCTCGAACAGCGCCCGAGGGCCCGCGCCGGGCCGCTGCTGCTGCTGCGGTTGCTGCTGCTGCGGTTGCTGCTGCTGCTGCTGCTGCTGCTGCTCTTTGACCACCTCGCATATTTCTCGCACGCTCCAGCCGCGCACGGCGCCGTCGTCGCCGCAGCTGATCAGCGCCGCGGACGGCCCTGCGTGCCGCGCGCGGGCGGGCCGGGTCAACAGAAAGCGACAGGCGGCCGCGGCAGCCGCAGATCCCCCGGGTGGCCGTCAGCCAGGCTGAGGCGAGCCCGCAGGTGAAATGATGTCGAAACGCCTGGAAGCGAGCGTCCGCGGCCCGCCCAGGCGCGCACCTTCCCCTGCGACCGCGAGCGCGTACACGCCGCCCGGGTGCGCGTGCCAGTGCAGGCTGTGCCGCGCCGCTTGCCGCGAGCTGAGCCACAGCTTGGAGGCCTGCCGCCAGTCAAACACCCTGCGCGGAGGGGTGGCCGATCGGGGGGTGGGCCCGGGGCGCAAGGCTGCATTTGCAACCGCGCGAGCCGGACGCGACGGCCAGCGGTGCTGACGCGTCTCGTCGCGGCCGCCGCCGCGCCGCTCCTGCCGCCTGCGGTCGTCGGCGGCGAGGCTTTATCTCTGCAGCCAACCTTTTGAGTCGCAGGCGCACCTGATGCCGCCGCTGCTGTAGCCCGCCGCCAGCAGCTCGAGGCCGTCCGGCCCTGGCGGCAGGAAGACGCAAGCGTAAATCGCTGCGTGGCGCTCCAGCGCATCGCTCAGGGCTTGCTGCAGGAAACTATCGGCGTCCCAGTTCCTGCAGATGCGGACCGAGGGGGTGAGAGGGGAGAGAATACGCAGGGGTGGCGGCAGTGGCTGCGCCAAGCGACAGCAGCATGCACGAGGAAGGCACCAGCACACCAGGCACCAGGGAGCGTGCCTTGCAAGGCAAACGGTGGCAACGTCTCACATCAGCAATCAGAAGCCAATCCCTACTCACTTGATTGACCATTGAGACGCCATTCTAAAAGCAGAGGGCAACGCTGCAGATCGCGCGTGATCTCGGCCTGGCCACGGCCGCTGCTTATGCTAACTGAGCGTTCAACATACACTGCACAACAAATTCTTAAGAAATCTCATCACAATACTAACCCGCTTTGACCTGCTATGTGTGCCCAGTGTGATGTGTCTACACACCTGGACCGTGCAACCGGTACTCGAGAACTGCGCATGGGTGCCGGCTAGCCCAGCCGGCCACGCGGCGACGTTCGTTCGCGCGGCGACATGTGTGCTTTGCACGGGAAAGTACACTGCCCCTTAATGTACCAAGCGACGTGTCAGGGTAACAGTCCGTTGTACTTCAGGAGAACAAGGCGTTGTGCCATTGTGTTCATTACACCAGTGGTGCCGCTGGCCCGCACATGGAGGAACCAGGACCGGCAGCGCCTTTTTCCCACATATTGCATCACTGCCTGCCTTATTATTTGAAGAGACCCGGGGATAAGCTGCGGTGTTGGGCGTGCAGGTCATTCCAGCGCCCAACACCCTGTCAAGCTGGACTGCCTGCGCCTGTTCTGTTATGAATGTCAGTTGATGGGTAACCGACCTTAGCATGCGGTGCTGAGCCAGAAAAGGTCTTAATGACATTCCGTTGCTTCTCTCTTTGTGCCAGGTTCATGCACCAAACTAGGCTCACGCCTCCAACCTGGTCGGTGGGCAATCGGAGAGGCCGACATTGCTGCTCGCATGCCAGCCTGTGCCATCCAAGCGTCCACGGACCCATGCAACTGCCCACCTAGGAACAGCAGAAATGCTAAGCCCGGCCTCCCAAGCGATGGCCCGTGACAGCTGCTAAACCGCAAGCAGTTGGCCGTGTGCAGGTGCCAGAGTGCAATCGGGCGCGTTGGCGCATGGCCACTGTGAGGCTGCACGACGTGACAAGCGTGCACAGAAAATCAGAGCATCTGTCTGGCACGGCCTACCCACCAGGCGCGCGGGGCAACAGCGTGCGTGGCACCTGAAGTGTCGGAAAGCAGCCACAGTTCATGGGGGAGGGCCAGTGCGTCTTAGCCCAACCGAAGCCAAGCACATCGTCCAGTTTCACTTGCAAGTACTCCACTGCTGAGGGTGTTCCTTTTGCCCGTCTCAGATCACTCGGAGGGAGCTAGCTGGGTTCACGCCCTTGGTGCGCGCCCGGCCTCCAGCAGCGCGGCATACAAGCCGCAAGACCTGGCCCCGCGGCGGCGCGGCGGCGGAAGGCGCGCCTTCAACCGGCGGCGACCCCGGCGCGCCAGCCGAGCACCTGCGCCAGGAACCGTTCGCGAGCGCGGGAGACATGCCTGGCAAGGCGTGGGGTGACATCGTGGAGGACGAGTTGGGGCGCACAGCTAGTGATGTGAGGCTTCGCGCCTCAAGTTCCGCCGGCGCTGGCCTGTGCGGCGGGCTTCTTCGCCAGCAAGCGGTTTCTGTGCCTGCTGCATGCTCGCATGTATCCGCACGCCGCGCTGACGGCAGGGGCAAGGGCACACGCGCGCACGCACGCTCCTCACGCCGCACCTCGCCGCCACAGGTGATGAGTCGCGGCCTGCCGCCTCAGGGTGGCCCCATGGACGGGTGAGCCAACGGCTGCATTGCATGCCGAGCACTACGCCATGCCATGTGCATGCCATGCACATGCCACGCGCATGCCGTGCATAGCAGCGTGCCACACGCACTGGTGGCAAGCCAGCCGGCCGCGGCTCTCGGCCCCCCTCTAGAGGTCGCACAACGGGCCCGCTGCTGGGCCGCCGCTCATTAATAAAGTTGTCTGTTGTGGGCGCATTTAGTTTTCCCACCCGTGCTGCTGTTGAGGCGCGCGCATCGCCGGCAGCCATCCTTGCTGACCCCTGCGCTGGCGGCATCACGCTACGCCCTCCCCGCATTTTCTAGGTATGGCGCCCCCCCTCAGCAGCCGGGCGCCCCCCAGATGCGCCTGCTGCAGCGCGGCGAGAGCTCCGACGGCGGCGGCGCCGACGGCGGCGCGTCCGCGGGCGCGCAAGCGGCGTGGGGCGGGCGGCGCGGCTGGGAGACGGACCGGACGCCGGGCCAGCACGGGCGGTGGGAGCACCTGGGGGCCCCTAAGCCGGCAGGGCGGTCACTGCTGGCCGATGAGGGCCAGCATGGGTCGCCTGGCTCTTACGGCGGCCACCACACACCGACGGCGGCCACCGCGGCGGCGCTCTCGCAGCACCACCCCGCCGCGGCGGCGCGCGGCCTGGACTACGCCGCGCCCCACCCTCACCAGCCGCAGCAGCAGCGGGCGCCGGCGGCGCCGCAGAACGCGGCGCGGCCGGGTGACGCGTATGCGCAGCACGCGCAGCATGCGCAGCACGCGCAGCATGCGCAGCACGCGCAGCACCGCGTGATGGCGCCTCAGCATGGGGACCCCTCGGACCCGCGCCGCGCATACAGCGCTGCGCCTACGGACGCACGCGGCT
Organism: Monoraphidium neglectum; assembly: GCF_000611645.1. Lineage (NCBI taxonomy): Eukaryota > Viridiplantae > Chlorophyta > Chlorophyceae > Sphaeropleales > Selenastraceae > Monoraphidium > Monoraphidium neglectum. The sequence continues at coordinate 4,599 of NW_014009608.1, forward strand.
ACGCCGTGGCCGGCCCCGACCCCTGCGGCTACGCCGCCGCCGCCGCAGACGGCCGCGGCTACGGCGGG
>NW_014009608.1:4854-5395 GCF_000611645.1 Monoraphidium neglectum
CCGCCGCAGACGGCCGCGGCTACGGCGGGCCGGCCCCAGCGGCTGACGGGCGCGCTTACGCCGCTGCCGCACCCGCGGCCGCCGCGGACGTCCGCGGCGCCTACGCCCCTCAGGCTGCTGCCGCGGAACCCCGCTCGTACGCGGCCGCCTCCGCCCTCGGCAGCAGACCAGCTGTCGTGGCGGCGGCGCCAGCGGCGGGTGGGGGACAGGAGGGTTACTTTGAGCCCACTTATGCATCGGTGCCGCTGCAGCAGCGGGAGCCGCCGACATGGCAACAGCAGCAACAGCAGCTGCAGCAGCAACAGCAGCTGCAGCAGCAGCTGCAGCAGCAGCAGCAGCAGCAGTTGCAGCAGCAGCAACAGCAACAGCAGGGCCCGGCCGGGGCGATCGCCGCTGCCGCCCAGCTCGCGCGAGGCGCGGGGGCGCCCACGGCGCAGGGGCCCCTCGGCGCTGCGGCGCAGGGCGGCGCGTCGTACGAGCCCCCACACCGGCGCAACGGCAAGCCGGCCGGCGCGCCGGCCGCGGCGCCGCCGCCGGCGGC
>NW_014009607.1:0-5201 GCF_000611645.1 Monoraphidium neglectum
ATTACACGTTGCCGCTTCCCTGCCACGATGACTCGCTGCGTTTATAAGTCGCAAAGTCTCCTGACTAAAGGCCCCCGCGCTCAGCGTCCGCGACAGTCCGGATCGTGCTTTAATGTATAAATATACGAATTCATCAACCTATGATACAGACCGGGCGTGTGTCGTCCGTGTCACCTGGGCCCAAATGTACATGAACATTTCTTGAGACAGGGCCGCCCATCCTGACCATGAGACCACATGCCACGCCCCTACATGGAAGGTGTGCGCAAGGAAAAAGGTGATCGTGAGCCCAATCCTTCCCTATGTGGATGTGAATTGTTTCATAAAGGTTGCTAAGGACGACTACCGACAGGCTGATGGTACCGCAAGGCTCCGCGGTCCATGTGCCAAGTGTCTGGTATAAACAGGAGCGCCGGCCCGCCGTGCTGAAGGCCTGAGAGCCCTGCATGCTGCCCGATGACATGCAGCACGCTTGGTGACGTTCACTACCCCATACTACACGGCATAGACAGGACTGCCTGCCAGGCAATCCTGTCTGTGCCCTGAGACACCAACTGGCTAGCCGTGCTGGCCGGTAGGTGGCACGCCAAGTGCACATCAGCGCAGCCCTGGCTGTGCTCACCAGGGAGTCCAGGAGCTGATGCCCAAGCCGCTTTGTGGGGCACATCAAATTGTGCTGCCTGCAGATTTCTCTCGCAGCTGCAGAATGGCTTGCCCATTTTGGACCCTGCTGATTGTGCTGTCACTCCTGCAGCACTAGCCGAAAGCGTCGATTACCTTGCTAGTTTTTCAGTGACAAAGAGCAGCCCTGCCTATCACATGTGTGGGCGCATGTATTCGCATAAAATGCCTGCTGTTCTGGTGCGGCGCACCGTGCCAGTTTGTATGTTGCGATTGTGCTGACGTGCTGCTGCAGGTTTTGTAAGGGGCGAGGATGCTCGACCCCAATAAAGGTCGTGAAAGCAAAGGTATGATGAGTTTGTTGGCCGTGCCAGACCCAATGGTAGGGCACACCGTGCATGCCATAAGCAGCCCTGCTGCGCCAGCCAAACATGGCGTTCACAACGCAAGCGGCCTGCGCGCGAGCATGTTGCCATGCAAGGGCGCGGCGCTAAGTGCTTGGATGAAATAAGGGCCTCGCCTTCGTCAGGCAGGGCCCCCATGGCGGCATCACCAGGCCAAGCCACGGGCAGACAGAAGGACATGGGTTCCAAGGTTTCAAGACAAATAGCCAACAGCATCATACGGCCGGCTGACGGCCCCAACGCTCCCTTGCTGCCGTCCGGACGCTGCAGTCAGCAATCGCGCCGCCGCACCAGCGCAACGTGCGGCCAGCCCTGTGCCCAGCCTGCACATTCCCTTGGCAGACCATGCAACCGAAGTGCCAACCGACAGCGACGCGCAGCTGCCAGTCCTCCATTCATGTTATTCAGCGAAGTGCCGACGGGTTTCGCGCCCTGCATGGCGCACCCATGGCGAGTACCGTAAGCAGGCGGGGATGCCGTCGAGCTGCCAGCATGATGTCACTATGACGCTATTCTGCCGCCTGGCCAGACAGCTCCTTGACCAGCTTGCGGAACAGCTCGAGCTGCCACTTTGAGTGGTACTTGTGCGTCACCGCCGCGAGTGACGCCATCAGCACCAGTGACCCCACAGTTGCGCCTATCACCGCGCCCTTCTCCCTGCGGAACTGCTGCCGCCTCGCAGCTGCTTCGGCCTTGGCCTGCGCCTCCGCGGCCGCCGCAAGTGCCGCCGCGCCGCACGGCGGGGATGGGCAGGCGGGCGGCGGCGTGGCAGCGCGGGACGCGACGACGCAGTGGCCGTTCGCGCGAGTGAAGCCGCGTGCGCAGGCCGAGCAGTCGTCGCCCGAGTGACCGTCAAAGCAGCTGCACACGCCGATTGCATAGCATATGCCGAAACCGCTGCACGCAGGCGGGCGCGCCGCAGACGCCAGAGGTGCTGCACCCACCCAGGGGGCGGGCGCGCCGCCGTCGCCGCTGCCGTCGCCGCTGCTGCTCGGGCTGGAACTGCTGTCGCCACCGCTGCTGCTGCTGCTGCTGCTGCTGCTGCTGCTGCTGCTGCTACTGTTGCCACTGCCGCTGAAGTCAGCGCCGTCGAGCGGCAGGAACGGCGGGCACGACCAGAAGCGGAACTCACAGTCTGCGGGGCAGCCCTCCCCGGGGTTGTCCGTGGTCACGCGCTCCCCCACCTCGCACACCCCGTTGCCGCATGTGCCCTGACGCGCGACGGCCTCAAGGCTTGAGAACGCCAGCTGCGTGCCCGCCGCGGCGCCGGGCACCGCGAGGCTCGTGCCGACCAGCGTCAACGCGGCCGCCAGCGCGGCGGCCGTGCCGGGGGGCGCGGTGGCGGATGCGCCGCGGATTGTGATGTCGATGAGTATGCTGCGCGCCCCTGCCCCGCCAGTGAGCCGGCTGCCTGCGTACCTGCTCCTGCTACTGCTGCCGCTACTGCTGCCACCACTGCCATTGCCGTTGCTGCTGTCTGCACGCGCTGCCGAGTCCGCAGATATCACAGTAGGCGCCGGCTGGGCGGCAGCGAGCAGGTACGGGCCACCAAGGGCCATACGCTGCGCCCAGCTGGCCTGCAGACCGCCGCCAGTCAACCATGCGTCCACGCTGGACCTCGGCCTGCCGGCCCCGCTGCCGCCCCCCCTTCCGCCGCCGCCCCTGCTGCCGCCGTCGTCGGCCCAGACCGCCAGCGCGTCGCGCTCGCGGCGCGCGCGCGCGACGGCGCCGGCGGTGAGCTCGCTGCCGCCGCCGGGCGCCGAGATCTTGACCGTCACCAGCGACCGGTCAAAGGGCGCCCCCAGCTGGCGCGACACCACGCGCGCAACCTCGTCCTGCACTGCGGCGCGCAGCCGCTTGTTGGGGTTCGAATTGACTGACAGGTAGGGCTCCGGCCGCGCGACGAGCCCCAGCAGCTGCAGCCGCACGCTGCACGCCGCGGTGCCGTTGCACACGCCGCACTCGTCCACGTCGCTGCCGGCCGGGCAGCAGACGCCCTGCGCGTCGAGGGAGCCGACGCAGCAGTTGTTTTGGGCGTCGAGGACGGAGCCGGTGCCGTTGCACACGCCGCAGGCGTCCACCCAGCCGAAGTCGCAGCACTGACCCTGGGAGTCCAGGGCGGCACCTGTGAGGCCAGAAACGCGGCGCGGGTTCGAAAATGGTTGGCGCACCACCAGAGGCTGGAGGGCCCAACCGAGGGTATTCCAACGTAGAGATGGTCAAACGGCCAGGCACAAACGCGAAACTGGCGCTCCCGCAAGCCGCGCGACCGGCGCACCTTGGCAGCACCCGCCGCGCAGGTCGACCGCCGCGCCCGGCGGGCACGCCAGCGCGGCCGCCGTCGCGTTCGCCGGGACGTCGCCCCCGACGTTCGCAGTGTACAGGTCTGCGCCGCCGCCGGCGCCGCCGCCGGCGCCAGCGCCGGGGCCGCTCGGGGGCGCGGCCGCGCTCCCCACAGCCGTGTCTGGGGCAGAAACGACGGCGTCAGGCTGCTGCAGGGCTGCGGCGGTCGCGGGGTGCGCGGCCGCTGTGGCATGGGCCTGCGACACGGCGCCGCCTGCAGGCGCCAGCGGGCTGGCGTGGCCGGTGGCGCTGCTGATGCCCCCACCAACGCCGCCGCCTGCTGGGGCGCCGCTCGGGCCGCTGGAGGGCTCCCAAAGGCTCGCTCCCGCGACATTGCTGCTGCCGATCTTCACATTGCCGCCGCTGCTGCTGCCGTTGCCGTCACCGCTGCTGCCGCTACTGCTGCTACTGCTGCTGCTGTTGCTACTAGTACTGCTGCTGCTGTTGCTGGTTGCACTGCTTGGCGCAACAGGCCGTCGTCTTACGCCCGAGGCGCCCAAAGTGGGCTTCAGCTGCGCCCCAGAGCCGCCGCTGGCGCCGCCGCCGCCGCCGCTCACGCTGGCCGCCCCGCTGCCGCCTCTGCCTCCGCTGCCGACGCCCGAATTCCACGCCGCTGCCCCGGGTGCGCCGCTTGGCAGCAAGGTCGCCGCAGCTGCCGGGCTGTCGCCCGGCACCGAAGGGTCTGCGCCCGGTGGCGGCCAGGCGGTGCCCGTGCCGTCGCCCCCATCGCCCGCCCCAGGCGGCTGGCCGCCGTCCCCCTGCCCGTTCCCAATCCCTGGGTCCGCGCCGCTGCCGCCGTCACTGCTGCCGCCGCCGCCGCCGCTGCCCCCGGCGCTGCACTCTGGCGGCCACGACGCAGGCGTGCACTCCACGTCCAGCTGGGGCATGGCAGATGTGCAGAAGCGCCCCGCCACGATCTCATCGGTCGCTTGGTCAACGCAGTCAAACCCCCGCGGCTGCACCCACTGCGACGGGGTGTGTGGAGGATGCAAGGGCTGCGTGTGTGACTGCAGGCAACGCCAAGCCTTGTGGGTTGCGCACCCAGGTTTTGAGCCAAATTGCTGACCTGATCCCTTTCTTGTCCCGTCGCATTGAAGCAGCTACGAATGCAGAGGCCGCGCTGCGCGCGGCGCCCCTCAGGGCGATGCCACCCCTCCTGGCGTGCAAGCGTGCATCTCCCGTGCAGCCGCATGCGCCCGCACGCGCCGCGCACCACGCCGCACGGCGCCGCCGGGTCGACCGCGACGCAGTCCCCCAGCTGCCGCGGCCGCCAGAAGTACGCGTCGCACGGCTTGGTCGCGCACGGCGCCGTCGACGCGTCCAGCTGCGCCGCGTCGCACAGCGCTGCGTCGGCGGCGGCCAGGGTCGAGGTCAGCCGGCACGTCGCCTCGCGCGCCGCGGTGCCGCCGCCGCAGCCGAGGGGGTTGTCGCAGGCCCAGTCGCTGTAGGTCCACACGTAGGCCGGCGGCGGCGGCGCGGCGGGCCCGGGGCAGGCGGCCCACAGCAGGCCGGCGAGGGCTGCTCGCGCGGGCGCGGGGCGCGGGGGCAATAGAGGGCGGGCGGGCCGGCGTCGGTAGGGAGCGGGGCGGCCAGGGGCGCTTGCACGCTGTTGTGCTCGTAACCCACACGCCGATGACACCAAAGGCCCGCGCTGGGAGCGGGGCGGCCAGGGCCGATCGGGTGCTGTTTCCCATGCGACCCGCAACCCCGCCGCCCGCTATGATGGCGCCACGGGCCCGCGGCGGGCGCCCCTCTCGCGCTCCGCCCGCGAAGCCCCTCCACACGTCTTGAGCCCGCGGGCCTCGAGCCATCCCAAGCGCCCGCAGCGCCCCC
>NW_014009606.1:0-494 GCF_000611645.1 Monoraphidium neglectum
GGAGAGGGGCGCGAGCGCTCGCCGATAGAATCCCTGCCGCAGCCATGCCCATGGAGAGCATCTGTCCCTCATGGCGCCGGTGGACAGGCGCCTCACTGGCCCCAAACAGCGGGGCGGGGGCTGCCCACGAAAGCGCGACGCACCAATCGCGAACTCAAGTGTGTGGCGTGCTGCGTGCAAGTGTGCTGTCAGCTGCATGCAAGTGTGCAACGTGCCGCTTGCTGCATGCATGTGTGCAAGTGTGCTGTGTGCAAGCGTAAAGCGTAGTGGGGGCTCACCTGAGTAAGGGCGCCCTGGGATGGCCTCCGCGCTGCCCCTGGCCGCCAGGGCGTCGCTGAGGAACCGCTGGTAGTCCGGCTGCTGGACTGCCTTGTAGACCAGGCTGGGGTTGGTGGTGCAGTCCACTGGGGGCGTGGAGGGTGGTGGGGAGCCAGGCGGGGAGGGGCGGCGGATGAGGAGGGGTGGGCTAGGGTTGTGCCACCAAGGCCGGCGGG
>NW_014009606.1:1075-5780 GCF_000611645.1 Monoraphidium neglectum
GGTTTCGACAGAGCTTGTGGGGCAGTGTAATTGTAGGGGCTGATGGTGTTCACGTGGGTGCGGCCGCGATGGTGGGCAGCGGGCGAGGGCGGCTTCGCCAGCCATGCGCGCGCGAGCGCACTGCTGGCCCGCCACGCAGGCGAAACCGTCTGGTCAACTGGGGGTTAGGGCCCCCGCGACGCGCCTTGCAGCGGGGCCCCACCTGGCTTGTAGAGTTTGACCAGGTCGGGCTCCCCGGTGTCAGCCACCACCACACTCATGGCCTTGAGGGCCTCAAGCTGGTTGGCATAGCCCGCGGGCGCGGCGCCGGCCGCGCGGCGCTCCTGCTCGAGGTAGGCCCGAGCGGCGACGCGGGCCCGCGGGCGCTGCAGGGGTGCTGTGGGCGCGAGAGGGGCGCGCCCGGCGGTGCGTCCGATTGACGTCTGCATGTTGGGCGCGGGGCTGGAGTTGCGAGATCGATCAACGAGAGCGGGCCTCCAAAACGGCGTCGGTAGATGCAAATGAATGTATAAGCAGCTTCAAAGCAACATATGAAAATGGAGGGCGGCACAAGCGACACGGGTATGGGGGTCGCGCAACAGTCTACAGTCGTAATCGGCTGATGAGGGAGCGACAGCAACTATCAGCGTCGCATTAATACGTTCAGTGTATAGGAACGTGCCTGAACAAGCCCTGCCGATGTCAGTGGCACAGGCATGCGGGTGCGCGGAGGGGCAAGCACCTTTCCTTTGGGTCACCCGAGCCGCCAGCGAGGCGGGCAGGTGTTGCCTTCAGTTGCAGCATGGCGCGGCGCCCGGCTGTTGATGAGGCCGCAGCCCTGAACCTTTGCTCAGCCAGCCATGTTGTCATGTTGACGAAAACTTGCGTGTCACAGCATGCAGCAGCACATGTTTCGCCCGTGGCGCAAGGGCCTGTGGCCCTTTTGATCGAAGGGAGCCAGGGCTGCACACACGCTGCCCCTCCCATTAAGTACCGCACAGGTGGTGTTGAGGTACTGGCTGCTTGACGTCCACGCTTAATTTTACAGAGGGGCAAGCATAGTAGACAAAGTGGCCGGCGGCCACCACATTAGGTGGGACCTCAGCGTAAGGCGACAAGCCGCGCGTGAGAGCAAGAACGGGCACGCGCCAGCACCACCAACTTCTTGACTGAAAACGTGCCTGGCGCCGCTCCCACGTGCATGTGTGCGTGTGTTTGATGAACAGGCTGCCAAAGGGGGTTGGATTGCTAGGCTTGCCCACGCCGACCAAGGGTGCGAGCCACATGCTGTCAGGGCAAAAGGACACAGACGCCTGTTGTGCGTTTTGGAAGTTCAAGTGACTAAACCCGTCCCTGAGGGAGGCTGAACAGGGGACGAACACGCGCCCCCCCGTTCACAGCGCATCGGGCTCGCCGGCGCCGGCGGCGTGCAGCAGCCGCCCAGGGGGGCATGCCGGCTTGACGCGCCGCATGCGTGAGGGGGGCCACACAATGTACGCCACGCGCCCCTCAAGCAGACCCATGTGCACCTGGCAACGGAAAGGGGGGATGAGGGGCAGGTAGGGACCAGCGGAGGCAGGTAGGGACCAGCGCATCAGCACCATAAGGCTCGCCACTGCTGCCACAACGCCTGCTGCAACGCACTAGCGCCATGCATGCGCATGCGATGCACGACAACCACACGTCTGCATGCGCGCGCCTCACCGGGCCGTAGGCAGAGCGTGAGTCGAGGCTTTCCTTGCCATTGTCTCCCTCCACCCAGCAGCGGCCCTGGAGAGACAGCAAAGTCGCGGGGGCGCCGGGATTCCAGGCCGGCAGCAGCGTTGCCTCATGCATATCAACGTAGCCCCGCTTGCACATGCAGTGCCACGAAGCACACTGGTCACGACCAGCAGCATCCCTGCAGTGCCCTTAGCCACAGAGCTGCTCTGGGTTGGCATCGCCTCGGCCGCGGGCCGCGTCGGCGCCCGCTCCCCATCTGCCCCAACCCCCACCTCAGGCACCGTGACCGCGCCCTCCCCTGGCACGTCAATCGTGTCCCCCTCCAGCGCGAGCAGTCGCTTCACAATCTGCTGGTGGGGCGCGTCGGGGGCCCTGCGGCGGGGCGCGGCAGGAAAGGCGCCTGCTGTTCAGGGGGTGGCCCGCCTGTCAGCGGCGATGCCGCCCATTTACGACCACCGTGCGCCTGTCGGCCGCGCTGCCGCAGCCTCGCATGCTGTAAGCTTGCGCCTCCCCGACTGCCACCGCGTCGGCCCCTGCTGTTTCCCCAGTCCCTGCTGCTGCGCCTCACCAGAGCACGACCACGTCGCCGCGCTCGTGGCGGTGCATGACCTTGACGCTCCACTTCTCAACAAGCACCCAGTCGCGCTCGCCCGCGCCGCGCGGGTTGAGCGTCGGCTGCATCGAGGCGCCGTCGACGCGTATCACGCTCGCAAGCTGTTACGCGCACAGGCAGGTGTGAAGGGGGAAGGTGCGGCATATTTTCCACGCATGCCAGCAAGTTGCTGCAGCTTGTGCGTGTGAAAATCGTGGGTTGACAGGTGCTGCCAATGTGGGCGTGAGATGCAGGTGTGCCTGCTGCTCACCGCATCTGTAAAGGTAATGGCTATTGGGACGCTCCAGAACAAACGCCGAGCGAAAACCCCCATTGCAGTGGAGGCGCGCACGCCGCTGCAGCTGCACCCGGGGCGCGTCCGGTGTGTCGCTGCAGCGGCGTGCGGTGCGCTGTGACTTTGACAGGCTCTGATAGGTATTTATGATACTTATTGGAGCCAATAAATCACAACATTGGCAGTGAGATCGCGGAACACTGTGTGATCTGCCGAATGCTTTACGCTGCCTTGGGTGCCGAACAATAAATGACGCACAACACCAGTTGCATTTGATAAACAGCAGCTAGCGAGCATCTTGCTTGCTTGACCATTTTCTTCTTGACCTGGCCTCTCTGCCCAACCCCGGCACTCATCAGGCAGAGACGGCACAGATTAGCCACATCTGGCCAATTGTATTCCACCAATTGTGCGGGGGTCCATTGCAGGCTGTGGCAGCAACTGCACACCGCGTGAGGGGGCCAGCACCGGCACTTGCTCAGCTCGAGCTGCTGCTGTTGCACTGCGGGTGCGCACCAGCATCGCAGCGCTGCAGCACCCACGCGCGTGCAGGCAGCACCTTATTGACTGTCGTGCACCATCCGCAACTGCAGACTGCCCAAGTCTTGGTTTACCAGCAGTGCCACCTGCCGGGCTCCCAGCCCAGCACCAGGCGCACGGGCTGCCAGACAGTGCGCATGGCCACAGTGGGTTGGCTGCATGGCCATCCGGGCGTCGGGGCAGCCGTGACCGCGCTGGTGGAGGACAGCCTCGCCTGCAACGGCAGCAGCGGCTCGGAAGCTGCCTCCAAGGGCGCTCTTGACGTCCTGGATGAGCAGGTGATGGACCCACTAAGCCCCCTTCAGGGCGCCCGCCCGCCGCTTGGTGGGCAAAGTGCTGCTTTTTGACAATGCAAGGCCCTGCCGGCCACGGGGCCCAAAACAGGGATAGAGAATGGGCATGATATCTTCTCTGTCGGGCCCCGCCAATCCGTACCAGTGCAAACGCGGCGCTGTAGGCGTGCTGCCGTGCACGTCAGCCACCCACCCAACCACCCGGCGGCGCCCTTGCAACCCGCAGGTCACGTGGTACGACACTTTGGTCCCGCGCCAGCCCCTCCGCGGCCCCGCGGCCGCCGCCGCCCTGGGAAGCTTCCTCCGCGCTGCGCTGCCGGACCTGCGTTTGCGGGTCACCGAGGTGGCGTCAGCAGAGGGCCATCACGTACTAATCTATTACTCAGCGACCGGCACGCACGACGGCGACCTGCGCGGCACGCTGTACGACGATGGGGGTGCAGCCGGAATCGATGAAGCCGATGCGGCAGCGTCGGTGGTCGCGCCAACAGGCAGGGCGGTCTCATGGACCGGCAGCCTGGTGCTGCGCCTGCGGCCGACTGAGGCGGCGGCGGCGGCCGTCGAAGCGGGCGCAGCGGTGCCAAGCGAAGCTGTAGACGGCAGCAATATAGGACACAACTTTGTGGTGGTGGCCGCCTGGCACTCGTGGGACCCCCTGTTTCTGTACGAGCAGATCGGCCTCGCCCCCTCAGCGGTGCCCGCAGCCCCACAGGCGGCCCCTGCAATTGGTAATGCCACGGCCGCAGCCAGGGCAGGGGCAGGGGCAGCGGCGCAGGAGGGTGCGGCTGCGGCAGCCTCGGCGGCAGCGGCGGCGGAGGGCGGCCCTGAGCAGTGGAAGGCGGTGGTGCAGCAATACTTTAAGATCTACAACAGCGGTGGGTAGCGAGGCGAACATCGTCACTTGGAGGCGGGTCGCTTGAGCAGTGGCCTCGCATGGAGAGCCTCACGCAACCGTGCTGCATGCGGCGGCTTGAGCCGAGCCGCCCTTCCAGGGCGATCTTCAGCCAGCGCTTACCGTCTGGCGCTGTCTTGCTCACCCTTCCCTGCTGCTGCAGCAGGTGACTTGGGTCGCCTGGGGTCCATTGTTGACCCCTCCTATGAGTACTGGGGCCTGATCGACCTGGGCGGCAGGCAGGGGGTCGCCGGCATGGCCGCCATGATGGGGGGCTGGCGGGACGCGCTGTCCGATTTCGAGATCGGCGCGGACTGGGTGGTGGCGGCGGAGGGCGGCAGGGTGCTGTTCAGATGGGTCCTGCAGGTGGGGGGCGTGGATGGGGGGGCGTG
>NW_014009605.1:0-3653 GCF_000611645.1 Monoraphidium neglectum
GGAATGGAAGGCCTGGAACCGCGCAACACTTTCGCGGGCCTCTGCAGGCGCACGGTCGCGGCGCGCGGCCCTCTTCGCGCTTGTGCGCATGCCGGCTGGCCTTGCCCCGCCGCGCCGTGCTTATATTGTGCCTTTGCGTCGCTACCGTGTGCACATGTTTCATCGCATCTGTGGCATCATCGGGGGCTGTCAGCCTACATCATCTTCAGGTGGGGCTGGCCTTGGCTGACACGAGTGGCTCGTGCTTTTGCGCGCCTGTGTGCGTCTGACCAGTGGGGCAAACGTGTCATGGGTACCTGTGTGCGGGAGTGTGTGTGCGTGTGTGTGTGCACGTGTGTGTGTGTGTGTGTGTGCGTGTGTGTGTGCACGTGTGTGTGTTTGTGTGTGTGTGTGTGTGTGTGTGTGTGTGTGTGTGTGTGTGCGCGTGTGTGCATGCATGCTCGTGTGTGTGAGCATGTGTTGTGAGCGCGTGCGGGCACACAACATTCGTCCAGAGATGTACAGACCCGTCCTGGTGCCGCACATTGACTGGACCTGATGCAACGGCTCCCACTGTTGCCAGCGGCCACCACTGATCAACTATCACCAACACTCCCCGTGTCAATCCGCGCCGGCCCCCACCCATCGTCCGCACCCCCACCCACACAGCACGGGCCTCATCAAGCCGTTCCAGCAGGCCATATTCCCCGAGTGCTTTGCGACTTTCGAGGCCTGCACCCTAAACGAGGTGCGGCGCCAGCGCCGGCGGCCGCCGGCCGGCGGCCACTGGATCGGGTGCCTATTGCCCTTCCGCCCTGCTGCCCCTGGAGTGGTATGTGGTGGCAGCACGGCTTGCTCAATCGTCATGCCAAAGGGCGTCCACTGGGGTCCGGGTGGACCCCGCCCTCAACTTACGAGTCTCAACGGCTGCCATAACATTGTTCAAATTCAATCGCCGCACCGGCAGACGCGGGTGATGACGTTCGCGCAGCTGGGGGCGCTGATCGTCGGCATGCTGGTCTTCGGGGCGCTGGGTGACGTCATCGGGCGCCGCGTGCGCAGGTGGGCGCCGCCGCGACCCCCACGTGGTGCACCCGCGCGCCCTCTCACACCTGCGCACGGCGCGGCGCGGCGCGGCGCGGCGCGGCCCGTCAGCAAGAGCGGCCAGCTGCTGTGCGGGCGATGGGAGGAGCTTGAGTTCTGCAAAGGGAGCTGCAGCTGTTGACTCAACATCGTGTTGTGTCGTGGCCGTCTTCCGCCCTGGATCAAGCTCATCCACCACCATTGTTGGCCCCTTTTGAACTGGGCCGCCGCCCAACCCAGACAGCGCTGCGCGGCCGCTGCCAGCACAGCTGCAGCCACATCGTACCAGCCAGTGGGCAGAACGGCGCCACCTGCCGACCCATCCACGATGCCCTGCCATTTGGACCTGAACCCCCGAACCCTGGGCGCCCCATCCCTACCCCCAACCCGGCTTTCGCCAGTGGCAGCACTGGCCTCGCGACCATCATCAAAACAACTGCGCAAGCAGCAGCCCTGCCCACACCTTATTTTGTCATCCACTCCCACCCATTGCCCCTCCCCCTCAAAACGCTTCCCCTGCCCCCTGACAACACACACCAGCCGCATCGTCGCTGCGATCATGCTGGCCGGCAGCGCCCTCCTCGTGCTCACCCCCCTTGCTCCCAGCGGGGCGAGGTACCTCCGCTTCTTCGTGTTCGCGGAGGTCTGGGCTTCAGGGCCTAGGGTTTGGTTTGTCAGGGTCTGAATTTTCAGGGTCCAGGATTATGTATCCCGCCCAGCAGCCGTGCACGAGCACATGCCAGACACAGCCGTCATTGCCAAACCGAGGGCTGCCTGGTGTGCAACCCCGGCCTCCCGCAATGGACGCGTGGGCCCCTGCCAGACGCGCACGCGCACCGAGCGCCGCTCGGACCGTGCCCAGCGCAGCCCAGAGCGCGAGGCTCCCAATCCGTCTGGCGGTCGGCGCTGCATGCGCTCTGGTGTGCGCCCGTAGCAGTCTCTCGGGCCGCCCCGACGTGACGGCTACCATCACCCCTCATTCTCGGACGTCTGCTTGTCAATCCAAATCATGGTGGCGGTCGCCGATCGGCTGCTCAGACGCTCTACGGCTTCGGCGTGGGAGGAGAGGTGGGCCGTGCCTGGGGCTGGCGGCGTAGCGGGGGGGGAGGTATCACTGTACCTGTCTGATTCTCACTGCCTATGACTGAGTGTCAGTTTGAGTATCAGTTCTGTGTTAGTGCTTAGCAGGGGTGGGAGCAGCAGCTCCAGGGATGCGGCCCGGCCCCAGCTCGCGTTGTCGGCTGGGCGCAGGGCGGCGGAGGCCGATCGTGTTTTGCAGCTCCGCCGGCGCTGCTGCCCCGACCCGTGTGGCCCTTTGACCCTGGGCGCACCCACCCCAGTGGCCCCATGAGTGCGTTTGGCATGGATTCAAGTGGCTGAAACCTTGTGTTCAAACCCCGGTATCTAAAAAAAACCCATCCTCTTCCACACTGCATCGCCCTCTCTAACACCACCCCACCCCGTCACCCACCATCTCACCTCAACAACCCGCAACCAAACCTCGCAACCGCCAATCCACAACCGCCCCCCCCCCAAAAAAAACCAGTACCCCATGATGTCCAGCTCAGCAGTGGAGCGTTCCCAGGCCAGCACCAAGCTGCGCGCCAGGCGGGGCCAGCAGATGGTGCTCACCTACTCGCAGCAGGCGCGCGCCGCGAAAGCGTCTGCTGCCGCTCAACGCCTTGCTTGCCCTGCCGCCTGTGCTGATCTCGTGCTGGCGAGAAGCAAGGAGGCGGGCCAGGCTTGCCCCTCACGTGCGGCGATTTGCTGCAGACACTAGCTGCACTTGCCCTGCTTCCGTCCACACACGCACAGTCAAACACGCATGCCCGCGCGTACACATACACACACACACACACACACACACACACACACGTTATCCCTCAAATTTGTAATGATTCCCTGATAAGAACAGGGCATGGGCGGCTTGGTCAACACGTGCGTCATCCTGATACTGATGGCGCTGTACCGCCAGACCGGCCCCACCCTCGACCCTGCAGCTTCGCGCGACATCTTGGCCCTGCAGGTGGGGGTTGCAGGTTGCTCGATTCTGCTGCTTGGTGGGCATGCAGCGCGCGCTTGGCAAAGCCCTGGGAGTTGGGGCGGTGGTCCATGCATGCATGTTTGTGCAGCTGTTTTGTGTGTGCAGCTGTTGGTGTCGCATTGGCCGTCGCGCCAATGCGCTAGAGTGCGTTCACAGCAAGTGACCACGCACTTCACATACGGCCTTGGCGTTTTCCAGCCATCTGCCTTGTGACGTCACCGCGTGTTGCCCCCACACCCTGCAATTTGCTGCACTGAGTCCAGCAAACACAAAACGTCCCTCAAAAACCCCAACCCACCAACCCCCTTTAACCCTCCAGTCTGCCGTGGCAGTGGCGGTGGCCCTGTTCATGACCGTTTGGCGCTTCACTAAGCTCAAGGAGTCCGAGGCAAGGGTTCTGCAACTGCTGCACTGCCGCTTTGCTGGGTTCTCAGTACCACTTGCCTTTACTTGAGCCCTTCGCATTCATCGAGTCTGAACTTGACATTCTTACGCTTCAGTACACGCTCACACATATGCGCTCACACGCATCCCTCCATGCACACAC
>NW_014009605.1:3834-5380 GCF_000611645.1 Monoraphidium neglectum
CACACATATGCGCTCACACGCATCCCTCCATGCACACACACACACACACACACACACACACACACACACACACACACTCATACACACACACACACACACACCGCACATACAGGTCTGGAGGGCGGAGAGGGAGGACGCAGAGGACATCGCCACAAGCGTGGGGCGCCGCCAGGTGTGGCGCACAGCTGCAGGCCGGGAGCTTGCTCATGTGACACGCGTGTGTAAAATGATGCACCTTCCATGTGCCTGGATTATACCAACTGATCAAGTCAGGAAGCACAAAATGCAGGGTGTTGACATTTGTTGTATCGACACAGCTCCCGTCACCTTCTGCATGCACGCGCGCACGCGCGCACACATACAGTCACACACACAAACACACACGTGTAAAGCATGCACACGTAAAGCATGCACATGCGGACGCACACAAGGAATATCCACACTAACGCGCACACGCAAACCATCCTGTCACGCACGCGCCGCGCCCACGCCATCCCCACCCCCACCGCCTCCCCCGAAACCCCCGCCCCCGCAGCGGCGCCTGCTGTACACCACAGCCCTCAAGTGGTTTGGCCCGCGGCTGGTGGGCACGTCGACCGCGTGGGCGGCCTCAAACTTTGCGTTTTATGGCAACAAGCTCTTCCTGTTCACCTTCATCGCGGCCCTGTACCCTGACGTGAGACCAGGGTGTTGCCGGCAGGGTTTAGCAGGGCAGGGTTTGGCCGGCAGGGTGTTGCCAGCAGGGCTTAGCTGTCCAAAACTTGGGGCGCAGCAGTTTAGCCGGCAGGGTTCAGCCTGGCTGCCGGACGGGTTGGCGCCGGCTTGGGGTTTTGGGGGGTCCCAGGGTGAAGGGCCACGGACGAGAAAGTATTCAATTGGCAAGGCTGACAGTGATCATGGTCCCTGCTGCATTGAAGCTGGGCTCGGGTGGTGCAATGGTTTGCCGCCGACCCCCTGTGTATTTTTACACGCCGGCAGCATGTGTGCTGCTGGCTGCACATGGAATGCATCAAGTTTACTCAAGTTGCTGTGCGTGGGTCTAGCAACCTTGGCGGACCCAATACTCGCTCCCATCAGGGGTGGTGATGCACACCCGGTGCTCCGTCCTGGCTGCCAAGGAGGGACGCATTGGTTTTGCAACAGGCACCTGCCATCTACTCTCGTATGTTTGCACGCGCGCTTTCTGCAGGCCACGCCGTTTGAACGCATGCAGTGGGCGGCCCTGAACAACGCCATAGGGCTGCTGGGCTACTGGGCGGCGGCTGCGGTGGTGGACAGCCCGAGATACGGCCGCCGCAACCTGCAGGTGTGTCGCGGCGTCGCGCCGCTGTTGCTCACCCGGTCCCAGGCATGGGCATGGACACGTTATTGCAGGCAAACGACGCAGAATCAGCGAAAAGAGGGGAAACGATGAGCAAATGCACCAATTGCCGTGGGCCGTCAGGCGTGGGCGCGGATGCGATCTACATAGCCAGCGATCTCTTTCTGTCTACCATCAACCCTGAACCCTAGACCCTAGCATGCTGTGTGCCGCCGCCACCCCCCC
>NW_014009604.1:0-4140 GCF_000611645.1 Monoraphidium neglectum
GGTGGAGGGCGGGGCGGGGCTGAGGGCGCTCTACAAGGCGCTTCTCGCGTGAGCCAGCTGCGGTGATGATTCGGCGTGTGAGAAGCGCAATGGGCGGCCGCTTGAGTGCAATGTTGGGTGCTCATGTAACGAGCTGGGCGATGGCAGCTTACTGAGGTGCCGTGTCGGGCGGGCGCGGCTCGCAAAACGGCCATGCAACAGCGTTCCAGGTGTGCTGCCGGTCTGACGGGTGTCGCAGGGTGAGGGGCCGGCCACGGGACGTGGGGGGCGGGCAGGCGCAGAGGTGCGTGGACTGAGGGCTTGCCCGCCAAAACCCTTGCGCGCAGTGTGCAGCAGCTGGATAATCTTGCAGCGCCCCCCTCCCTACCCTTGACACTACATTTTGCAAGCCGCTCCAACTATGCGATGCCAGATTCTGCCAGGGAAAGTCCCTGGGCTGGAACACAGCAGGCTTCAGTTGCTGGACTGGCACCCCCCCCCCCTGGGTGCAATGTTGCACGGTGCCACTCCAGCATGGTCAGGAACGTCATTTACTTTGAAACTTCACGCTCAGCTCACTTGATGTCTGAAAGTGTCCCAGCGCGCTGGAGGCAGTCTCGCTTGGTGGTTTCGTCACACGAAATGATCTGCAATGTATGTACCCAACAATGCGCCGAGAATTGTTGATGTAGCTCTGCTGAAGGTGCGTAATGGTAGCCTGTGTGAGTGCCAACGGGTGGCTGCATGGCGCTTGGCGCACCAGTACTAGCAGCGCGTGCGTCGGCGCAATGGAGGCTGACACCGATCATCCCACTTTGTGGCGCGCCCACTCGCACCACCACTGACACAGGCCTGCCGCAGCGGCGACGATGCCGCTGCGCGACAGGCGCTCGCTGCCGGCGCCGACCCGAACGCCCGGGACCCCGGCAGCCACAAAACACCGCTGATGCTGTCCGCGGCAGCGTCGCCCGCGTGTCGCCCAGGTCCGACGACGGCAGTGCTGACCTTGATCGCAGACCTGGTTGCAGCCGGGACGCGCGTGCGCGCGTCAACACCTGACGGGCTCACTGCGCTCCACGCCGCGGCAGCGGCCGGCAGCGCGCCTGCCGTGCGCGCTCTGCTCACGCACGGTGCGTCCGCGGCGGCCCCGGACGCGGCAGGCGCGACGCCGCTGCACTGCTTAGCGTGCGGCCGCCATGGCAGCGGCAGCAGCAGCAGCAACAGCAGCAGCAATAGGATGAGCTTTGCCCACGCAGACGCAGCCGAGGACGTCGTTTCGGCGCTGCTAGGCGCGGGCGCCAGCATTCACGCGCGCGACCGCGAGGGGCGATCCCCCATGGACCTGGCTTGCGCCGCCGGCGGCGACCCGGCGGCCGCCTTTGCCCTGTATGCCGCCGGCGCGCCGCCGCCGGTCGGCGACGTCGGCTCCGCGCTGGCGGCCGGCTTCATGGATCTTATAGAGTCGAATTTCGACGAGGCAAACCGCCTGGACGCGATTTTCGAGGCGCGGCGGGGGCGCGTCGAGCGGCTTGAGACGGTGCTGCCGGGGCTGCGGCAGCTGCTGGTCTCTGGGTCCACGGCGCTCATGGCTGCCGAGCGGCGGGAGGCGGCGGCGGCTGCGGCGGCGGCGGCGGGCGGCGGCGGGGGCAGCGAGCTGGGGGTGGGCGCGGCTGAGGCGACGGCGGCGGCTGTGGGCGCAGGCGTAGCGCAGCCGAGCGTGTGATCCTGCATGCGTGTGCTCGAGAAGCAGGTGGCAGCAGGTGCCTGGCGGCATGTTGGAATGCTGGTGAACGGGCTGTCCTGTTGTGCGCAGGATGGGCCCCCTCATAATCCCTGGGGCCCAGCAGAGGGCTGGATGCTTCAAATCCAAGCACTGGCTGGCCCAAAAGCAGTGTGGATTTTGGGGGTATAAGCAGGCGGCAAGCCGCCCACGTGTCAAGGTGGGCCCCAACACGCTTTCTCCTGGTGTGGGGTGCTTGACCTGCATAGCGGCTCGCGCTCCCTGGGGCTCGCCCGGATACTTGCTGCATTGTACTTGTGGGTCACAAGTCGGTCCTCCTGCCGTTGTGCCTGGCACTCACCACCTAGGATACCTAGGGCCTGTTTTTTGGGGCAACCCGCACAGCAGCGCAGGGGTCTTACCTGTTGCTTTGGCCAAGCAGCACGCAATGTGCCCCTGCTGTGCATAAAGGGCCCGGCCCTTTGTGTTCGGGCCGAACATTCGCACTTTTACTCAGCTGCCACCTCAACACCGTGCACGTCGCAATCCCACGTTTCAACCACGGACCAGTCGTGACGGACCTGATTGTGCTTCAAACACTTGACGGCCTGGACAGCTGCGCGTGCTGGCACCACATGTATAATGCTGACATCACAGCCTCGCTGGATCGGGCCGTGCCACCACACTAGCTATGACAGGTGTAAAACGCACAGCATCTGAGGAGTCACTGCATGAGATGGTCACCAGGAAGTCAGCGTGACAGTGCAAGCCCACTGGTCTCATGGTCAGCCGGGGGTTTCGGCAGTTCTTAAGCGTGATGGGCAAGTCTGCGAATTGCATCTTCAACATGACAAGGAAATTTTTCCTAAATATGCCCAAATGCTGCCCCTATAACCTTGAAATGCTGACAAAGTGACAAGTGCCTCCGTCAGCTGCAATGTTGCAGATGATCTGAACAGTCTGATGAACCATGTCAAGTTGTCAACTTCAATTTCAGAGGTTGCCTTATCCATGCGCACAGAACACCAACCACTATCATTATACGCAGGAAGCACCATTATCCACTGAGCCGAGCCCACACCACTTGCCGTGTAGATGCCGTTCGACGGCTGCCGGCGCTAACATATTAGTAAACCAACTTCGTAATTAATTGCGCTCATGCAACGCAACGTGTCTTGCGCGGCGGAGCAGCGGTGGAACCCCGCAGCATGCTCGACCAGCGGGCGTGCCGCTGCTGCTGCCGCCTCGCCGATAGCCTGGCCCCGCGCCAGCCCTCGCCTCCGGCGAGCCGCCGCAGCCGCCGCCGGCATGCGGCATCATCAGGAGCAGCATGCGCCCGGGCGTGGGCCCTCGCTTTCGCGCGCGTCGGCTGATAGCGGGCACCCCATGTTCAGCATCAGCGTGAACGACGCGACGCTGTCCCTGGGGCGCGCGGCGCAGAAGCGGCAGGTGCTCAAGGGCGTCAACCTGCAGGTGGGATAAGAAGATAGGGCTTCGTCAGGTTGAAAGTGCTCCGCCGCCGACGCCGAGACAGCAGCGAAAGGGGGGGAGGGGCAGCAGTGAGAGCAGCGGCAGCAAGCTTGGCGTGCTATTGAGAGCCCTCTCATCGCCGTTGGGGCGCCGTGCCCGCCCACAATGTTGCGGCGCCGGCCCCACAGCAGCTCCGTGCGCGCCACCGCCCCCGGACCCTCCCCCAAAGGTCCAGCGCGGCAGCCTGCACATGCTGCTGGGCCCCAACGGCTGCGGCAAGTCGACGCTGCTGCGCGTGCTCGGCGGCCTGTTGCAGCTGGACGGCGGCGGCGTGGAGGCAGACGCGCCCTCGGGGTTTGTGTTCCAGAACCCAGATCACCAGGTGGTGATGCCCACGGTGGCTGCTGACGTGGCGTTTGGGCTCGGCAGGTGGGCGGACGCGAGCTGTGACACGGGACAAGTTGGAATGCGGGGCTTTTGAATGTTGTGTGTGTGTGTGTGTGAGAGAGCGTGAGTGTGCGCGTGTGTGTGCGTGTGCGTATGTGTGTGTGTGTGTGTGTGTGTCTGCGTGTGCGCGCATGTGTACATCAGTTTTTGCATGTGAGTTTGCGTGAGTGCATGCGGGGGACAAGAGCGGGACTACGTACAAAAATCGATGGAAAGGCCGGTGCGGTCCACTGGTTGCTCACGGCCCCAGCAGCAAGCACCTTCACTGTCCTGCCCCTTGGTGGCTGCCAAGAGGTGCGACGGGCGTCCCACGCGCGCGCGCGCGTGCGCGCGTGTCCCTCGCACCCGCGGCCCCCACATCCCCCAGGTACCGCCTGCGGGAGGCGCAGGTCGCAGCGGCGGTGGAGCGCGCGTTGACCCTGGTCAACATGGCGGAGTTCACGCACCGCGCGACGCACACGCTGTCGGGCGGCCAGCGGCAGCGCGTCGCCATCGCAGGCGCGCGCGCGCGGGGGGGGGGGGGG
>NW_014009604.1:4336-5392 GCF_000611645.1 Monoraphidium neglectum
GGGGGGGGGGGGGAGGGCGTGCCGCAAGCGCCACCGGGCGCGGCGGCTGCGCCAGCGTTGGCATACGCCCCACCCCGCCGTCGGGGCACTCCCAGCTCGGCGGCGGCGGCGGGACGGTCCCCCTCCCTGCAACTCTCCTTCATGCCCCTCGCCGCAATCTTGACCCCAGCCCACGCGTCGCCGCTTCCTGCGTCCCCCACGGCTCTCGCCCACGCGCGCGCTCGTGAGCACACACACACACACACACACACACACACGCATGTGCACGTCACGTGTGTGCGCAGGCGCCCTGGCCGAGGAGCCGCGCGTGCTGCTGCTGGACGAGCTGACCACCTTTCTGGACGTGGAGGACCAGTTTGGGGTGCTGCGCGCGGTCAGGGACGTCACCCGGACGGGCGCGCGCGGCCGCGGGGTGACGGCGGTGTGGGTGACCCACAGGTGAGGCCGCAATGAGGGGCGCGGCGGGGGGGTGGGGGTGGCCGGGTCTCGCGGGAGGTGTCGTCCTTTTGGTCGGGACCCGGTGGCGCGGCCGGGGGGAAACACAGTTGCGGCAGGTGCGAGCCGCGGCGGTGGGGCTACTGGAATCAGGCGTGCTTCACATCGGCGGGCGCGGCCCAGGGCCTGGTCTGCCCGGCGCTCGTGTCGCGGCGGGGAGGCGTTGTGTCGACAGCCTCAATCGCAGGGGCAGCTACCTGCGTGCGCCCAAAGCACCCCCAAAGCGTCTCACCACCGTCAACCACTCGGCAGCCTGGTGCATGGCCCCTGCCCTATGCATCACAACCACCCCAGGCCTCACAGCCGCCCACACCTCCCCCACATGTGATCGCACATCCCAACCCCCGCTCCCGCCCCATTGACCCCTGCCCCCACTTTCTCTCCAAAACAACGACCAGGTTTGAGGAGCTGGAGTATGCTGACGCGGCCTCCTACATGGAGGACGGCCGCATCGTGTTCACGGGGTCACCAGACCAGCTGCGCCAGCGGCTCAGGGGCATGGGCGCAACCCTGTAAACTGCGTGGCGCGGGCGCAGTGATGAGTGAGTGGTTACCGGCGGG
>NW_014009603.1:0-5198 GCF_000611645.1 Monoraphidium neglectum
ACCCCAACCGCCGCACCTTGATGGGCGCCCCCAGCCCCCTGAGTGCCACGTTGTCCTCCAGCTTCAGCTGCTTGATCAGCTTGTGGCACCCGGTGACGTAGTCGCGGTCAAAGTCCAGGCTGCCGTACACTGCAGGGCGCGTGACATTGGGTGCAAGGGTCAGAACGGCGCGAGAGCGGCCGGTGCATCCGCTTCAAGCTCGCGCGCACCAGGGTCGCTGCGGCTGGGGGATGACAGGAATCAGGATCGAGCCCCTTGAACTTGAAATCGAACCCCCAACCCCTAAACCAAATTCGTGTTTGAATCCCTTAGCGCCGGCACGACCGAATCAAACCCTGGACCCGGGTCCCATCAGGCGCCGTCAACCCACCCTCCAGCTTGTACTCCTTGACGCCGTAGTCATGCACGATGATCGCCGCCGCCCTGATGGCGCTCATGATGTCCTTGAGCGCATACACGTGGCTGAGCATCGCCGCCGTCGGCTCGGGGGCCTCGTTGTCCTGTGGGCGTGTTCACGTGGGACAGAACTTTCGGTCGTCTGTCAACAGAAGGGGCTGCCTTGCGCGGCTCCTGAGGGCAGAGGACATGGCCTATGCCACACCCAAGGAGGCATCCTGGAAACAGAACGCCTTTCGGCTGCCTCTCCCCCCCCCCAAAACAAGCGAATCGCCACGATTGCGCACGGAAGCGCCAGCGCCAAACCGACCGCGCCGCGGACGCAAGGCCGCGCGTGCGGACCTGCAGGCAGGGGTAGTGCTCGATCTCCAGCGCGTTGAGCAGCGGCATGAGCCTGTTGGGGTCCGTCCCCAGCCAGAGCTCCCACACCGTGTTGAACGTCGCGTTACAGGGCACCACCATGTCTGACAGCCGGTACAGCACCTGTGGTTTGTCAAAAAGATGGAGGAGAGGGTGGTGCGTCTGTTGTGCGGGGCGTGGAAGAGTTGCGCCGCCCGCGACGCGATGCTGGGGATGGACTAAGGGAGGGGGGTCGTGGGGTTCAGGTCTTGGATTGGCGGGGGCTGCAGTCAGAGCCACCGCATGGGTACCATGCCTGAGCATGTGCGCACACACGCACACACGCACACGAGCACACACACACACACACACACACACACACACACACAGGCACACGCACACACATGTGCGCGCGCAAGACGCGCACACAGTCACGCACCTGGCCGGCCACCCTGTGGAAGCGCGTGAGCTGCTCGTTCACAAAGTGGGGCAGCAGGTTGCGCTTGAAGCAGTCCACTGCGGTTTGAGCGGTTTGCAACATTTTTCGGCGTGTTTGTGAGCGGTTTTGGGAGCAGAGCAAGGGGTTGTCTAACATCTACCATCCAATGTGCCCAGTTTGGGATGGGGCCCGTCCTCGTCTGTTTCCTTCACCTCCCTGCACACAACCGCTGCCCCCTCGAACCCTGGGACGTGCAGCACAACCCAAGATATCATCCGCCGCTCTCTCCTCATCGGCACCCCAAGACAAATAAACATGGCACCCGACATCATTCAAACTCAAACCACACTCGGGGCGCCGCCCAAATCAGCACCCCTGCATCAGCCAGCAGTGGCCAAGCCCCGCACTCACGATAGATGAGCCGCTCCCGCATCAGCACGCCATGCTCCCAGACCTGCAGGCTCTGGTTGGTGCGCATCTGGGCCACCAGGCCAGCAAGCGCCTGGGCGAAAAAGAGGGGTTCAATGTGTGATGCGTGACGCGTGACAGGTTGGGTGGTGGGAGTGTGTGCGACGCGGGTTGCAGCGGCTTGGCACGGTGCGCGGAGATTTGGCATGGGGCGCGATGAGCAAATGGCTGACGCTGCAAGCATGATGGATTGAAACGGGCCTTCGGGAAGGCGGGAGGGCCCCCGGGTCGTGGGCGCTGGACAGGGCAAAGCGGGGTCAAATTGAAGTGGAGAAGGGATGGAGGCGCGCGGCGGGCTGTGTGCGCATCCCACGTGGGCGTCCAACCTGCAGGCCGTGGTGCGAGGCCTGCATGACTGTCGCGTCAGAAGGCACCGTGAGGCACATGGTCTTGAGGTAGTGCTGCGGCGCCACGATCGGTCGCGGGCCAGACGACCAAGGGGGGCGCGGCAGGGTGGGGGGAGGCAGGGGGGACGAGCGTCACAACAAGGGCGAAGGGTTGCTTGCTGGGCCGCACGTTCGGCGTGGGGGCCCGTCGTTTACCAGGCGTGAGCACGGAGACCCCAAGACGGGCGTTGCAGGCGGCACTCCTGATAAGAGCTCTCCCACAGCGCTGCTCTCAAGACTCTGGCGACAGTCAGTCGAGCGCGTGCTGTCGGCGCGAGTTGCCGGCCGTTTATCAATAATGCTGCTTTACTGATATGACTCCGCACCTGGAAGAGGTCGAACAGCGAGGCCAGCTCGCTGGGGGTGGGGTCGGCCCCCCCGATCTGCGGCCGGTCGGCGCAGGTGTTGGGCATGGATGCGGCCGCCACCTTGAACTCAAACGCAAATACCTCGCTGACCTGTCGGAGGTGTGGGTTCGCAGTTATACGTGTGTGTGTGTGTGTCAGATGTGTACGAGTGTGTGTGTGTGTGTGTGTGTGTGTGCGCGCGCACGTGTGTGTGTGCATACGCAGGTGCAGGTGCATGTGAATGTGTGCGCTTAACAAGTGTGCGGATGTACCCGTCCCTGGCTGCTCCTTGACGCGAGCAGCCCGCCCACCTGGGGGTCAGACCAGGTGAAGTCCCAGTCGTGCGTCTGCAGAGAGGCACAGGTTGGCAACACGGCAAAAAGGTCGAGGCGCCATCAACAACTATCCTTCGAGCCCTGTGTGCTTGTGTGTGTCGCGCCCCCCCGCCCGCCCTCTCCACTTCTCTTTGCCGCCAAACCCCTCGGCCCCCATCCCGTCCTCAGGCACCAGCTCCCCGTTCAGCCGCAAGGATGAAGCTAGACTTCACAAGGGGCGTGCTGAACGGGATCCTCGAAACCAGACCCACAACAGCATCCCAACGTAGTGCTGGGAGGGGGCTCTCATGGCGCTCCCTAACCAAGGACTCCTGTGCATACTACAGAGCTCACGCCAGGGGTCGCACCTGGAAGTACTGCCAGAGCCCCGCAAACGCCTCCCCTGTGGCGACAGAGTCCGCGCCCTCGCTCGTCACGTTGGCCTGTCAGCGAGGACCGAGGTTTCAGAGTGAGGGCGTTGCGGCGAGGTGTGGCTGCAACGGTCAAAACGCGCTTCTACCAGGATTGCGCATGCGCCAACCAACACTGTGTCACGCACACACGCGCGCACACGCACACACACGCGCACAGGCGAGCATACGCACGCACGTGCACACGCGTCACAGCGCACCTTGCGCAGCGCTACCAGCAGGCACCGCCATATCGGCAGGAACCGCTCCCGCACGGCGTCGGGCGTGGTGACGTACGCGCGGCGCGTGAGCTGGGTGTATGGCACCGAGCAGAAGGTGCTCTGGTTGGGGCTGTCGTGCTGCGTGTCCCACTGGATCGTCAGGTTGACCTGGGGGCAGGGGTGTGTGGGCGGGTGGGAGAGCGTGTGTGGGCATGCAGACGTGTGCGTGCATGTGCATGTGCACGTGCACGTGCACGTAGACGTGTGTGTGTGTGTGTGCATGTGTGTGTGTGTGTGGAGGTATGTGTGTGTGTGTGTGTGTGTGTGTGTGTGTGTGTGTGTGCGCGCGTGCGTGCGCGCGCGAGAGAGAGTGTATGTGTGCGCGTGCAAGGGGTCTTATTGTTCAGGGGGCACCGGAAGCAACGCTGCCGCAAGAAAAGCAGCGAATGTGAGTGGCGCTAGTATCAAATTGACCCCATGCAACCCCCCAGCGACACCATCTGGCACCCCTGCCCCTTGGATCGCCCTCAGATCCACAGGTTCCGTGCTGGCAGCAAGGGCTCAAGGCGCTGCTTGCGGCACAGTGGCGCGCGCACCTTGGTGCAGTTGGGCTGGGCCCGCATCTTGATGATGACCTGCTTCAGATCATGCGCAACCTCAGCCTCCGCGTGCCAGCTGACGTCATCCGTGCCCTGGCACACCTGCGCGCGTTTCGACGCGGTTTGACCGGGGTTTGCAGCGTTTTGGAGGGGGGGTTGGCGCCTCCCATGGGTGCAGCGGCGGCGGGGGCAGAGACAGGGTTGCCCAAAAACGCAACGTTGGGAGAAGCTCCTGTGCTTGCGCCGGTCAGCGCAGCTCCCCCAGCAGGCTGGTCTCGATGCTCATGACAACAACACACCTGCTCCCTGCACGTCGCCACGCCGCCGCCGTCCATGGGCCAAGTCCCGCTGTCCATCGCCACTGCCTTGAGCGGCGCCAGCGCGCCGCCCGCGCCCGCCGCCGCCGTCGCGGCCGCATTGCTCGCGGCCAGCGGGTTGTAGTAGCTGCGAGGGCAGCAGGGCGCGACGCGTCAGGGCAGTGGAATCTCGCCCACCGAGCGGGTGGCGCCAACAGCAAGCCTTCAGACCAGCAGAGGGTATCCAGCGGCGCGGCGCGCGAAGGAAGCGCGCGGGCGCTGCTGCCTCCGCCGCCCCAGGTTAAGGGACCCCAGCAACTGCAGTACACGCGCAGCTGAAAAACAGCACCAGCGCGCGCCCTCTGCTTGCGGCACCCACCTGTAGCTGTTGCCCGGGACGTAGTTGGCGGCTGCCAGGGTATCGAGGGAGTGCGCCATGTGGCTGTGGTGGGTGGGCGTGCTCGACAGGACGCCCGTGCCCAGGGCGAACTGCGCGGGACGACGCAGGCGCGCGCGCGTGTGTTGTGAGTGAGGGGCCACAGATGGGGTGTGCATGCTTCAAAGGCGCGCCGCGAGCGTGCGCTGGAGGGAGAGCAGCCGTTTGCGTCCATGCCCACAACCCGTCCCCGACACAATCAGCGCCGGCAACGGCCAAACAGACCGCGCCGGCCGGCCTCAAGCAAACAGCGTCGCCAACGGTTGCCGGCCCCGCCCCACCTGCACCAGCGGCACGTCCCGCTCCTTCACCGCCCTGCAGCCCGCGCCGTCCAGCGTGTCGTAGGCCCGCCAGTAGCCGCGCAGCAGCGGCTCCCGCCGCAGCATCATCTCCTCCACTATGGTGATGAAGAGCCCGTCCAGGACCGGGCCCCTCACCGGCGCCGGCGCCGCCTTCTTCGCCCCCGGGGCGGCCTTGTCGCCCGCCGCGCCGCCGCCGCCGTGCCGCAGCCGCGCGGCGGCGGCGGCGAGCGCGGACGCGCACGACG
>NW_014009602.1:2043-5690 GCF_000611645.1 Monoraphidium neglectum
CTCTCTCTCTCTCTCTCTCTCTCTCTCTTTCTCTCTCTCTCTCTCTTTCTCTCTCTCTCTCACACACACACACACACAATCACACACACACACACACACACACACACACGATCACAAAGTCCACACACACACACACACACACACACACGATCCCAAAGTCCTGCGCAGGTTGTGCTGCCATGGCAGGATCAAAAAGGGGTGCGTCCAGGCAGCCGCAGCAGCTCGACCTCTTGATGCCCCTCGTCCCCGCCCTCCCCCATGCGATCGCCGGCAGCGCTCACCGCCAGACCAACCACCATGCGCGTGCGCCGCGGCTGCAGCCGCGCGTCTGACAGAGGGCTAGGCGGGCGAGCAGGCGGGTGGTGGCGGGCGGTGGCGAGTGGGTGAAGCGTTTCATGTGCGTGTTTGGGTGCGTGGGAAGCTGCATGCCGGCCTGCAGAGCTCGCAGGGGCTGTGTTCGCATGGCGCGGCCATCCATGCGCAGCGGGAGGCCCTACATGAGAGTCAGGTAGCCGCTGCGGAACCGCGGCGGGCGCTGCGGGCCGTGCACCAGCCGCCGCCACGCCGCCGCCGCGCGCCGCGCGAGCCCTGCAGTGCCGCCGCCGCCGCCATCCAGGTCATGCGGCAGCTCCTCGGCTATGGGCGACGGCGGGTCTGAGTAGCCGTACAACAACGGGTCGTCGTTCTCGCCGCTGCTGGCAGGCCCGGGGCCGGCGGCGGACGAGGGGAATCGGATCAGGCCGCTGCCCGTGGTGCCGTCTGCCTGTGAAGCGGGCGGGTCGACGCGGCCGTTGCGCGCCATCGCGCCGCTGGCGGGCCTGCCGGCCGCGTCGTGTGCAGGCGACGCTTGTCGAGCGCCGACGCTGTTGTCGCAGCCGCTGCCGCTCGTTGACGCCCCTTGTGCTGCGGCAGATGCTGATTGGTCACTGCGCGTTTTTGGCTAGCGAGGGTTATTATAGGTACTAGGTTGCCTGCTCACCCGCTGATCACACTTCACAGATCGCAGCAATTGTCTACGCAGGCATGATGTACAGCAAGTATGAAATACAAGCGGCGTTGTGGGTCAGAAATAAATGGCCGGGCTGTCACAATTGGTCGAGACACCTGGCCACCTGGCAATGCGGCGCTTTTTCCTCGTTCAACGCCAGCACAGCGCCACCACGATGCGACCTGCAAGCAAGCGCCGCCAATCGCATATTTGATGAAGGAACAAACTGCATGCTCACACCTACGCATTGGCAGCAGCATGGGTTTGCATAGCATCGAGATCACAGCGCATGTGCCATGCGGACGCAGTGGATGCTGGAGCAGTGCAGAGTCCCGCCACAACTCAACCCCAGTGATGTCCTTGCCAGCAACACTGTTGGACAGAAACACAAGGTAAAGTTCGAATCCACGGTGCCGTCGCCAACGTGCACGTGCAGCATAGACTTTGGTGAACAGCCGGCTGCTGCCCAGACCGCCAGGAGCAGCCGCTCTGTTTTGTGGAGCTCGTCGCCCTGGACACCGTTCTGCCCTGCCGCACCCCAGTGTCGTGCACAGCAGCAGCAGAACTTGCAGGAGTACTGTTCGGCCTAGGTATTCATATCCATTGCGTGCCAAACGCGGCCGGCCTGCTGCACTCAGAAGTGGTACGTTGTCACGCCTCCCAGCGAGCCAGGCTGTAGAGATGCTCAGACATGAGGCAATGGGTGCAGGCGATGGGCTGATTGCCAGTGTCATTGTGGTCAGCCAACACAGTCGTTGCGCCGCAGACTCGGCTGGTGGTCGGCGTTTAGTCATCTGGGCACACAGTACAGCAGTACAGTACGGTACGGCAGATAGAGCCACGCTGTCCCGCCAGTGGCACAACAGTGGTGAAGCGGGCCAGCTGCTGTGCAGAACGGCTTGCAATATTGCACATTCAGTCATGGGCAGCCTGGCTTTTTCCTCGTAATCACTGCTGCTGATGAGCTGACATGGAGCTCGCAGCGTCACCGCGCTAGTGACTTGGCTGGCGCGCAGTGAGCAGTGAGCTGCGGCGGATACCGCAACCGCATGTTGCTAGATAAAGGTACTGAGGCCGCAAATCCACTATGGGCACTGAGCTTTTGATCGAACGTGTTTTCACAGCCTGGCCGCGTCCGTAAGCAGCCCTCGTTTCGCTCAAGCACGTGCCGCTACTTGTGACGTGTAGCACAAGTGTAAAAGGCATCACTAGCTCCTGCGCACCAGGTCGTTGAGGTGGGGCGCAAGGCGCCGCTCGAGCCCTGTGCAACAGCAGGGTGGTCCAAACGCTGCCCGTGACAGCAGTTCAACGCAGCGGGCCAGCCATTGCATGGCTAATCAGCACTCTCTGCCATTGTGCTGTTAAAGGCGCAGCACTCCCTGCTGAAGCACGGCCCACCACTGCTCAACAACACGCCCCCGCAGCCGCTGGCGGCGCCCAAAAGCTGCCCTGCCCGCCTGGTAAGCGAGAAGCGGCCAGAACTCGCTTACTGGCCAACATCTGATCGCAAGCAGTGCTGATTCGCCGCCCTAGATGGGACGCGCATTTTGGGCCAAAGCCGCGCAAGCGCAATCCTCTTGTTCGCCGCCTTGTGCATGGCCTGCTGCGTCCACAAAACAAGGGGCCGCCATGGGCCCTT
The DNA here is from genome assembly GCF_000611645.1 of Monoraphidium neglectum. Lineage (NCBI taxonomy): Eukaryota > Viridiplantae > Chlorophyta > Chlorophyceae > Sphaeropleales > Selenastraceae > Monoraphidium > Monoraphidium neglectum. The sequence goes on from NW_014009602.1 coordinate 4,671, forward strand.
TTCTCATCGCCGCAGCTGCAAGCTCAGATGGATAACCCGCGCCGCCGCCTGGCCCCAGCCTAGCCAGAAGAGGCTCAAACCCTTCTGTTGCCCGTGCGCGCAGGAAGGCGGCGCCTGCGCTGTAGTGACACCCATCGCGACAGCAGTCGGCCAAGACCGCATTCACGGGAAAGCAGCCCCGAACAGGCTGCTCTTTTGGATAGTTTGAAAATCGAGTAAATCATAATATGGCGACTGACAGCATCCTCCTCAAGCACGTCGTCCCGGCTCTGGGCGTGGGGGTGGCGTGGGCGATGTTCCTCGCGCCCCTCAAGGCTGTGCTGCAAGTGCGGCGCTCCAAGGCGCTCGGGGTGAGAGGCCGCGCCTCCCCCAGCAACCCCCATCCCCCCCCCACCGATGGGGGCCCTGCACGCCGCGCGCCCCGCCTGGCCCTCAGCCAGCCCTGGTGGATCCGCCCGCCCGCGCCGGCCGCCGCGGCGCCGTCCCACAGCGCCCACTCAGCGCACGGCCGCCAACCGCCGCCGGCGCCCCGCACCCACCACCACCGCGCCGGACCCACCCACCCCCGCAACGTCCGACGCCCCTCCCAACCCCCTGGGCAGGCGCTCAACCCCCTGCCGCTCGTCGCAATGTGGGCAAACTGCGTCGGGTGGCTGGTGTATTCGTTTCTGATCCGGGACGCGTACGTGCTGGCATCGAACGTGCCCGGCCTCGTCCTGGCGGTGTCCATGACCGTCACATGCTACGGCTTTGCCGATGAGAAGGCGTGCCCATGCTCGCTTCTGTTCACCGCACTCGCGCTGCCCGCACGCGCACGCGACCGCGAACCCGCGCCGGCCATGCGGGCGTGCGTGCGCTGGGCAGAGCTCCCCCGCCCGGTTCCTCCGCACCCCCCTGAAGAAGCCGTGGCGTGTTGGGGACGATGATGGACGCGGGGAAACGCGGGCGTCACCCCACCGCTGACGACGGACGAGCCCTTGCGCGCATGTGCGCCCCATGACCCCTCCCTCCCCTCCCCCC
>NW_014009601.1:0-2764 GCF_000611645.1 Monoraphidium neglectum
GAGCATGAGCGCCCGCCCCACCCTCGCAAAATCCACCACCACCCCCCACCTGACAGGTGCATCATGAGGCCCAGAGCCAGCCACGCGTCGCTCTCCCCCGCCATCAGCAGGCCACGCAGCCCCGCCGCGCTGTCAAACGCGGCAGACACCTGGGTAGTGGGGCCGGGCGGCCAGGCAGGCGAGTGACGGGGCGACGGGGTGAGGCGGGCAATTTGGTTGCCCGCTCCAGAGCTGCTGCAGTGCACAGGCGTCGGCGACACGTACTTTGGCCGGCCGCAGCAGGTGCGATGCAAGGCGCAACCCATGGGGCGGACGAGCGATCGCAGAGCCGCGCAGCGGGCGGGTGCGGGACGGGCAAGGCGTGGGCGCGGGCGCGTGGGGCGGGGGCGCGGGTGCGGGCGGTTGCATTCACCTGCTGTGGTGAGACCTCCTGGCGCGTCTCCCCCAGCAGGCTAGAGGCCAGGGTCTTGAGGGTATAGTCCACCTCACGCACCAGGTCACGCGCTGCGAGATGGTGGTTGTGTGGGTTTGTGGGGTTGGTTGGTTGGTCAATTAGTAGCATGTTTGTGTGTGTGTGTGTGTGTGTGTGTGGGTGTGTGCGCGTGCGTGTTTGTGTGTGTGTGTGTGGGGGGGGGGGAGGTAGGGGTCAATCAAGTGTGCGGCAATGAACGTTGGCGGGTGGTTCGTGCTTTGCATGCGCCCGAGCCGGCGCCAGGCTGGGGCTTTGCCCCGGTGCGATCGACGGCGTTGAGGGCGGGAGCATGCCTGTCAGGCAGGCTAGAGAGGGGATGAGAAGCAGCCGCGGCTGCCTTACCCCATCCATTTGTATCCTGGGGGCTGCACACCGCCAGAGGCGGGGGCCCCGCCCGCCCGTTGCTCACCCCTGCCACCCTTATGGGTGGCCCTCACCTGACAGGTACGTATCGCACAGCAGCCGCCCCGCCAGGCACGTGAGCAGCCCCGCGCTCGCGCCGCCGCCGAAGATGTGGCCGCCGCCGGTGAGCTTGGGGAAGGTGTTGCGGCGCAGGCGGCCGACGCGGCTCCACAGGGGGACCTTCAGGGCCTAGGGGCGTGCGTGGTGTGTTGTGTGTTTGTTGTGTGTTTGTTGTGTGTGTGTGTGTGTGTAACTTGTGTGGTTATTTGTTATACACAAATGGTTTGAACTAAGCATTTTCTTGCTTGTGTGTGTGTGTGTGTGTGTGTGTGTGTGTGTGTGTGTGTGTGTGTGTGTGTGTGTGTGTGTCGTGCGTCGTTGAGAGTGTGCATTTGAGAGTGTGGGTGTCAGAGAGAGAGAGTGTTACCCGTGTATCCTTGGTTTCTGCCCCCACCATCCCCGCCCGCCCTGCCGCCCACCTGTAGCCTGTGCAGCAGCACGCTGAGGTCAAAGGCGCTGATGTTGTGCCCCACAAGAACGTCCGCATCCAGGGCCTGGGGGGCGGCGGCAAGGACTCAGGTTGGGTTCTTTGGCGCTTTGAGGGCTGCGGGCGGTGGTGGGCGGCGGTTGATGCGCATAGGGCAGCAAGCGCGCCCTGCTGCCCAAGGCTCGCGGCTGCCCAGGCGCCGGGCGGCCTGGGACATTTCAAGGCCACTAGCACACACGGGTCCGCATGCAGTCGCGTGCAAACATGCCATTCCCACGAACACCATGAACAGAGAAAACCGCCGACCTGCAGCTTGGCCAGCAGGCAGCCCAGCAGCGCCCTCTCGTTGGGCTGCGGCACCACCATGCTGCCGCCGTTGAGCCGCCCGCGCGGCGACGCGTTGTCGGCCGCAACAGACGCCTCGTACCCTGAGGACGCCGGGCAGGCACACAGGGGCGGCAGTAAGCCCGTGCTTTCGGGTTTGCATGGGCTTCGCACATCACTGGGTGCGAGTCGAGCAGTGGCGTACACAGCAGGGACGTCGTGGCTGCACCAGGCGGAGCCGGAGCCGGAGGTAGATCTTCCCCAGCCGCGCCCCGCCGGCCTTGCTCAATCACTTCAGCTCTGAACAGGCATGGCGCGGCGTCACTCACCCGGCGGCCAGGGGTGCCCGTCCAGCTTCCTGACGACCGTGAAGTTTCTCAGCAGCTGCGGGCTGCTCCACTCCTCCCGCGGCATGGGGGAGTCGGGGGAGACCCCCGCCAGGTGCACCTGGGCAGGTCGGTTTGGGGGGTTACGGCTTGGTGCTCGTGAGGGCGTGAGGGTTCAGGGTTGGAGGTTGGGCTTAGTGCTTGTGAGGGAGTGGCATGCACCGTCAGAAAGCGAGGACATCGTCAGATGGGGCAAATAACGAGTTGGAGTGGGGGCACGACCCAAAAGCGGAAGGTCGAGTGTTGAGCAATGAGGCCGCACAGGAACTTGGCCAGGAAAATCATGCACTGGGTTGACACGCTCGGTGCAGGAGCCATTGACAAGCCCGGATCAACCGACAGACGCACGACGCGCCAAAAGTAGCCGCCCCGTCCCTGGCACCCGGGCGCAGCCCGCCCGCCTGCCCACCACGCTGGCTGCCAGGATCTCCGGCTGCTGCGTCTGCGGGTTGGTGTGCAGCCGCAGGTTCAGCGCCGCCGCGGTCAGCGGCGGCGGGGGGCGCCGCGCACGCAGCTCGGCTGCGCCGGCGTGCTTGCCGGCCAGGAGCGCCTTGGGGCCAGACAGCTCGACCTCCAGCTTGCACCAGGACACCTGCGGCGGGGTGTGGGCGTGTGCGTGTATGTGTGGGGGGAGGGGGGAGAGTGTGTGTGTGTGTGTGTGTGTGTGTGTGTGTGTGTGTGTGTGTGTGTGTG
>NW_014009601.1:3199-5631 GCF_000611645.1 Monoraphidium neglectum
GGGGGGGGGGGAGTGTGTGTGTGTGTGTGTGTGTGTGTGTGTGTGTGTGTGTGTGTGTGTGTGTGTGAACGCAAGCGACAGGCCACGTGCATGCGATAGATACCGCGGAATCAACTGCCACTTGCTTGGCAGCCGTGCAGCATGCCAGGCGGCGAGAAATAGAACTCGAAGTCAAGAGGCGGCCGGCCGCGCTCGGTGTCATACGTGGGCGCCGCGGCGGGGCCTGCAGCAGGCGCAAGAATCCGCGCGGGGCCCCACCATGGCGGAGCCCTCCTTGATGCGCGGCGCCTGCAGCAGCACCCAGCCCGGGCCCATGACGCGCCGCTTGAGCACGAGGGCCTCCAGCAGGCTCTGACGCGTGTTGAACACAGCCCTGCGCGCAGCATGAATGTGATTATCACGCGATGGAACCGTGTGTGTGTGTGCGTGCGTGTGTGTGTGTGTGTGTGTGTGTGTGTGTGTGTGCGCGCGCGCGCAGTCATAATGATGCACGCGGCCAGGGGCGCAGTTCAGGTTCCTTTCTTATGGTACCGGCAGCATGATCGCGCGCCAAATCGACTTGATGGACCGGGTAGGGCAAGGACATATGTCCGCCAGACGTGGCAGCCTGCGCCACACAAGCATGAGGCCGTAAGCTTCAAGGAAGCTGCCGGTATAACGTCGGCGGGGCCGACCCCAGGGGCGCACCCCACCTGAAGTGCTCCCCCTTGAGCGTCGTCATCAGGGTAGGCTCTGCCGCAGGGTAGCGCACCTATTGGGTCAGGGGTGGTGGTGGTGGTGGTGTTTGCGTATGTGTTGGTGGTGCGGAGGGTGCATGGCAGGGTTGTCACTTGGGTTTAAAGCGGAAAAGCGTTACGGACCAGGTATGGCCAGGGGTGGGAGGCGATTGAAGGGGGCTGGTCACAAGCAAGTGCCGCAGGCAGGCGCGGCGCCAGGCACAGGCTCGGAGGGCCTGGCCCGCAGCAGTCAGGATGGCTGGCCCCCTCAACGCCCCACACTCACTTTCTCTGGCTCTGTCTGGATCGGTTTTTCTCACACACACGCGCGCGCACACACACACACACACCCATACCAGCGCGCACGCACACACAAAAACACCCAAACAACCGCACGCACACACAGACTCATACACACGCACCATACACACAAACACACACACACACACTCACACGCCCATCCACGCAGCCCCCACCTTCAGCACCCACTGCTCCCCATGCGGCACACTGGGGTCCTCAAAGGCGTAGTTCCTCCTGACAGGCACGACGCGCATGCTGCGCACGCCCTGGCGCAGCAGCAGCGCGCGCAGCTCGGCCTTCAGGTCGGCGGCGCGGGCCTGCGCGAGCGGTGTGTGTGTGTGTGTGTGTGTGTGTGTGTGTGTGTGTGTGTGTGTGCGTGCATGCGCCCACGCATGCGCCCTTGCGCCGAGGTTGCCAGGCTGTCCGTATCATGACCCACAAACCTAAGCAGCTTTCCAAAGATGCCAACCACGGAAGGGCAGCACCGCATGTTGCAAAAACGGAGGGGATACAGCCCAAGCGGCTGCGGGCCGGCACCCACGTGCAGCGCCTTGAGAAGCTCCAGCCGCGCCGCCTGCGCCGCCGCCTGCAGCTCGCCGCCCTCGCCCCCGCCCTCCTCGGCCGCGCCCGCCCCTGCGCTGGCCGGGGCCGCCGCGGCCGCGGCTGCGGCATCCTTGGCGGCAGCCTCGAGGGCTGCCAGCTCTCCGGATGGGTCCGCGAAAACGTGGGGCGCCGGCACGACCAGCAGGCTGCAGGTTGAATGGACACACAGGGGTTGCTGATTCAGGGCGTTTCAGGGGCGGCGTTGCAATGACGAGCGGCCCTGGTCCCACGCTGGCGCACGCCCCGCCCGTTCTCCACGGCCGATGACATTCGGACGAGCAGTGAATGTGCGACATGACAAGCAGGCGACCCTCCTGGTCACGCGCAGGCTTTGCAGGCGCGCGCACGCGCTTGCATGTGTGTGTGTGTGTGTGTGTGTATGACAGAGCGAAAGCAAAAAGACGTGCGTGTGTGTGCACACAGGCGGCGGTGTTTTTGCTCCCACCTGCGGTGCATGTTTGGCACCAGGGTGCAGCAGGAGGACCACTTCCCGCGATACCAGGCCTTACCAAACAGATACAGCACATCTGCGGGGCGCGAGGGCGGGGCAGGAGGGCGGTGTGTCTCTTTTTCTTCCCTTGCATGCGGCAGGCCGGGCGATGAGGCGGCGGCCGTGGGGCGTGGAAGACCTCTGGCCTGCGCCGAACCGTCTGCCGGCCTGCAGCGCCCACGCCCCCGCCTTCGCGGCGCTGCCCGGCTCCAAAACCCGAGTCCTATGCAAACCAAACGCACCAGGCCTGTCCGGGTTCTCGAAAGCATCAATAAGGTAGAAGGGCATATTGCCATCCTTATCGAGCGGCAGCCCCTCAGACG
>NW_014009600.1:0-5194 GCF_000611645.1 Monoraphidium neglectum
GCTCGCACCTTCTCCGCATAGTATCCAAGCGCCCCCGTGCTGGTGGAGGTGTGGTGGGTTCCCACGATGCCAAAGCCGTGCTCCTTGGCCTTGGCCACCGCCATGTCCATCGCGCGGGACAGGACCAGCATGCCCTGCTCCCCGTTGCCGTTGATGAGCGCAGACAGGCGCGTCTCCTTCTCGACCTGCAGTGATGGTCCATGGGGTTGAGTGGGACGGAGGGCGGGGTGGGGGGGGGGGGTGCTCGGATGGCGATTGGTGGTGGCGGGCTGCTCTAGGCAATGGCTCCTGCCCCCGCTGCAGTGCCGATGATGCTCCCTTGAGCCGGCTGCGAGCAGGTGCTAGCCGGCTGCGAGCAGGTGCTAGCCGGCTGCGAGCAGGTGCTAGCGCCTGCAGCCGTGAGGGGAGCTGCTGTCTCAAACCCGCCAGCTGCATGCGGGCGGCCGCATGCGTGTTTGTCAGACAGACCTGCATGCGGCCGGCCGTGGGGGACTTGTTCATGCCGCCCGTCGTGATCTTGATGACGCCCTGGTTGTTGCCACGCAGTTGCGCATACAGCAGCACCTGCGGCAGGCGACGCCGGCCGGTGTGGATGCCGCCAGGGGTGCGTCGAGGGCGCGCGCAGCGGACGACGGGCGTGGAGCAACGGCGCAGCAGAGCTGAGCTCTGGCTGGCATACCTCGCGTAGCGTCTTAATCTCTTCATTTGTGTACCCCAGAGCGGAAAGGGACTGCGAAACGAGCTCCCTGAGCTCGTCGACTGGGATGTACACGCTGTCGCTCTGCCCAGAGGTGCCATTGGAGGTCGCGGTGGCCACTACGGAGGATATATGATCCCCCATTCGCCCGATGAGGCTGCCAGCGAGCCTGGGGTTGGCCCAGGACGGCTGCTGCTGCCTTGCAGGCGGACCCACACAGCGAGAGGGCGCGCCGGCATGATGCCTATTGATTATGCCCGCAGAAAGGATCCGATTACCCCGCAGGCTCTGCATCGTGGTTGGCTGCAATGTCCGCAGTGAGACTTGGTGCAATGAGCAAGGGAGGATGCGTGCTGCACTGCAAGGAGCTTATATGTGCATATGTAACGTGCAAGAGGTCGAGTGTGTGCAAAGGACGTGAACTCTTTGCGTATGACGTCCGCCAGCGGCGTCACTCGCGGCCGCATCACCCGTACAGTCGCCACAGAGCACACCGTAGAGCCATCCCTCAGTAACTGGTGTGCATTGGGCTTGAAGCCTTGATCGCAAATTCGTTGATCTCGACCAGCCGGCGGCATGACCCGCGACCACCACCAAGCCAAGGTTGACTGTCATCCCGCCCACATCAGGCATGCTTGACGCCTCAACAACAGGGCACCCCGCCGCACACGACAAGGCCTGGAATCCACGCGCACTGCATTGTGACACAGATTGTCGTGGGCACCGGTGCCAGACGCGACGGCAGTTGTGTGAGGCAAGCGGCCATTCCCAAACAGGCACGGACTGCAAGGCACTTTGGTCGGCAATTTTTTTCAGCATTGTTCTGTTGCAACCGCAGTACGAGCAAGCCTGGCCAGCCTGCTCTCACGGTCTTGGTGGACACCAGGGGCAGCACAGGCCAGAGCAACTCAGGGAGGCTGAGTCACTGCCAAGTGGCTTGCTGAAAGAAATCTGGGGCGGAGGGGGGAGCTGGCTGTGCGTATGCTCACCCGTGGGCTGACCATATGAGAGACTTGAACCCTTGCAGTCAGGGCTGTTGAGGCCACCTATATGCACGCGTCAGAACATAGTTGAATATGAGGCTGATGCCAAACAACAAGTGAATCGCCAGGCTTACATCCAAAGGCTCAATGAATTGCATCTGCATCCTGTATGAAAGGCACCAGGGAAAACGCGCACAGGGGCGGTCACACTCTGGAAGACGGGGGGTGCAAGGCTGCACGCCGTCAGTGCGGCGCACACAAGAGGAGTCGCTGCGCAAAAATACAGAACCCAGGCTGCGCAGAAACACAGTAACCCAGACCGCTGGATCAGGAACAATCACCCCAACAAGCACTTGGCTGTGTTCACACTCCTGCACCCGACTCATGCAGTGCCATAGCCATGCATGGCTCAGAAATGGAATGGACGCATCTCAATTAGCCACTGGAATCCGCCCCTGCGTATATGCTCCCATCTTGGCAACCAATGAAGCGCCCCGGCGAGAATCACAAACACGCGCGCGCGCGACCCAACATCACGCGGGCGCCTGCCGCAGCGCCGCCGCCACAGCCGCCGCGGCCGCGGCCGCCATGTCAGCGTCGTCGGCGATGACAGCCAGCACCCTCGCGGCCGCGGCCACGGTGTGCGCCCGCCCGAGCGCCGCCACCAGCGCTCCGAGCATCCCCTCGGCCCTTGCGATTTTGTGCACCACCCCGGGCTCTTGGGAAGCTGCCATCTTCTCTATAATCGCCATCGCCACGTTGGAGGTGTTCTTGGGCTTGCCGACCCACCACGTCGCCGCGGCCAACGCGGCCAGGGCGCCGTGCGTGTCCGCGATGCGCCCCGACGCGACGGGCACGATCGTGTTGAGCACCATGGCCGCGCCGCGGCCTCGAGCGTCGTCGGTTTCCATGGCGGCCACGGCGGCCGCGACCAGGCCGTGCGCCGACGCAATGGCGCGCTTGTGGGCGTCGTCCCCGCCGCCCAGGCGCGTGAGGATGGCGGCGGCGATGACGCCGTCCCGCGGCGTGGCGAGGAGCGCGGCGAGCGCCGGCAACACGCCAGGCACGGCGGCGATCTGGGGCTGGAGGCGGGGGGCGGCCCGGGTGATGTTCTCGAGCGCGCGGACCGCGTCGAACGCGGCGTCCGGGGTGCCGAGCGCCGCCACCAGCCCGCGCAGCGCGCCAGCCGTCTCGCCGACGGCGCAGGGCGGGGCGCCCGGGAGGAGCGAGATGGAGTGCAGCACGGCCGCGGCGGAAGCCGCGCTGCGCGGCTTGCCCAGCGCCGCGACGACGGCGGGTAGCATGCCGTCAGCCTGCGCAACCTTTTTGATGACTGCCTTCTCGTCGTGTGCCGCCGTGAGCTTGCGCAGCGCCCGCGCGGCCGACTCGGCCGCGTCGTCCGAGTGCGCGCCGCGCAGCGCCCCGACGAGCGCGGGCAGCATGCCAGGCGCGTCGGCGATGCGCGCGCGCGCGTCGGCGCCGGCGGCGGCGATGTTGCCGAGGACCCAGGTGGCGTGGTACGCTGAGTCAGCGCGGCCCAGTGCGCCGACGAGGGCCTGTAGGGCGCCAGGGGTGTCGGCGACCTGCAGCAGCATCCCATCTACTTTGCTCGACAGCGCCTCGAGCGACTGCGCCGCGTGCGCCGGCGCGCCGGCGCCGAGCGCCGACACGAGCGCCGGCACGATGCCGCGGGTCTTGGAGACCTGGAGGCGCGCGCTGCTGCGGCAGAGGCCGTTGAGGGCCGCGGCTGCGCCGGCCACCGTCCCAGGGTCTCCCATCGCCGCGACGAGCGCCTCGAGCGCGCCGGGCTCGTTCGCGACTTGCTGCGCGCCGCTGCTGCTGGCGGCCGCCAGCCGGGCCAGCTCATTGGCGCCCTGCGCCGCGCGGTGTGGGTTGCCGCTGCGCAGCAGCGCCAGGGCTGCGGCGGCCGACTGCGTGCCGACCGAGGCTCCCGACGCCGACACTGACGCTGACCCTGATGCTGACGTGGCTGCTCCCGGCGTCACGGCGGCTGCTGGGGCAGCCAGGTGACCTTCGACGGCATTGCTGAAGGATACACCGCCGGTTTTTTTGGAGGATTTCTGTAGAGGTGATGGTGGGCGGAGGGATGAACGTGCGAAAAGAGGACAGAGGGCATGCATGCAGGCCGAGCCCGAGGCGGCGACGCAGCGCTCAGTGTGCGGAACAACAGGGGCCCGTACGGCTTCCACCGACCTGTGTAGCTGCTTTTAGGCCATCATGTGTGTACGTTGTGCTTGAACGACCACCCTCAGGTGGCTCCATTGCGTCGCTGGGTCAACGCAGGGCCTGCGGAACCTGCTCGCTGCCAGTTTGAGTAATATTACTATATATTCACGGACAAATGCTGTGTTGGTATGGTACAGGCGTGCTCAGACCCCAGATTGTCAGATTACACACGCCAAAAGCCACGGCGACAATGATATCTCACACGAAACAGCGACGTTCTAGTGGATATGTGTCATTCATAGCTTTTGATATGTAATTCATACAATGTTGTAGTCGCGATCAATCGTCCTGTGCAATTCATCAATCGCACGGCAGCTTGCTGTCCATGTCATCCCAGTTCAAGGTGCCTAGCCTCCTCTTGCCCACCTACTCCTGGGTTGGCGGTGCCCAGGCGCGTCGATGCGGTGCATTGGACTGCAAATATGTGAACCTTTCACATGGCGTGCTGCGCGGCGTGAGAGCAGCTGCAGACAGCGCGTCAATCTCGAGCCCCACAGCTGCCGGCAAACATTGCACCATTACTGCACGTGCAGGGGGCTTGGTAGCTGCCAGCCAAGGACTAGATGAGCAGGATTGGTTTAGGTATCCCAAATCTTGCAGGCCTGTGAACGCAGCACGTCGTCAGAGTTGCTAGCATAACTGAATTACACAAGTGTACATGAGCAGCTTGCGCGGTGGTGTCTTATATGAGTCTGATACCAGACATAGCTGGTACCAGCGGCTGAGCTCGGACGGAACCCACAGCCAGAATGCACAAGATGGTAGTAAGGGGAATGGCAGTCCTCCGTTGGCATCACAATGAGCAGTGCTGTGTGCACCCCCGCTCATGCGCGTCAGCAGACTGACCAGCTACAGGGCTGTCCACCAGCATCACACTGAGGCCAAAGACAGGCACCCAGCAAGGTGTTTGTGTAATAACCTTTGAATCCCATGTCGTGAAGCACTCAATTTTATAAGGAGCCTCGGGCGCTGGGAGGTGACGTCACTTACACGAGCAAAAAGCACCCGCCTCAAATCTCGCAGCAGTACCCAGGCTGCTCAGGGAGCCCCACCCCGCCCGCGACCTCGCCAAACGCGGCGTCGTCGCTCGAGTCCACGCGCCGCCAGTGGGCGCGGCCCGACCGCTCCAGGCGCTCAAACTCGGGGGACCCCCGCAGCACCCAAAGCACCTGCCGCGACGCCTCCCAAACGTCGAGCCTCTCCAGGCCGGACAGCCAGCCGGCGCGCCGCAGCTCCCGCGCGCCCGCCGCGCACAAGCCGACGCCGG
>NW_014009599.1:0-5190 GCF_000611645.1 Monoraphidium neglectum
GCCCCCGCCCGCTCCGCCGCCGCGTCCCGCCGGACCCGGGCCGCAGGCCCGCCGCCGCCGCCGCCCGTGCGCGCGCCCGTGTCTTCTGCCCTGCCGTGCGGGCACGCCTCCGCCCACCCCGGCCGCGGAGCCACCATCTCCGCCACAGCCCCCGCGACCGCGGGCCGCCGCGGCCCCTCCAGCACCTGCACCTCGGGGCGCCCCGCGTCCCGCGCCGCACGCTGCTTGTTGGCCGCGGCCGCGGCCTGCCTCTCCTGGTACTCGCGGCGCTGCCGCTCCATCGCCGCGCGCATCGCCTCGCGGTCCCTTTCCTGCGGGGTTTGTTGTGCTTATTGCGTGACATACATCATGCATCTGATGTTCAGGCCTGATTGCATGCTTGAATGAGGGTCGAGTTGAGTCATGCTGGTTCGACGCCGCACGTGCGTGTGCATGTGTGAGTGCATGCGCGCGTACGCACGCAGTCAGCACGCGCAGACGCGCACAAACACCAGCATGCGCGCCGTCCGCACCCGAGCCGCCGTTGCCGCCTGCCGCCTGCGCGCCTCCTCTTCCGCCCGCGCCCGCTGCTCCTGCTCTTCTGCGAGCCGTCTGCCCTCCCCCTCCTCCTCCGCCGCCGCCGCCCCTCCAACTGCCGCCGCCGCCGCCCCGGCCTCCGGCCCGTACCGCTGCCCCTGCCGCTGCGCGTGGCGCCGCGCCGCGTCCTCGCACCCCTCCACCCTGCCGCGCGCCCCCACATCTGGCGCTCCCTGCGCCCGCGGCGCGTCCCTGCGGTGATGCTGCCCCTCTCCTGGCTGCCGTTCCCGCCTCTGCTGCTGCTGCTGCTGCCGCACATTTGGCTGCTGCTGCTGCTGCTGCTGCTGCTGCCGCTGCTGCTGCTGCTGCTGCTGCTGCTGCTGCTGCTGCTCGGCAGCCTCCTTGGGTTGGTGCCGCACCTCCGCCCGCGCCCTCTCTGCCTGTGCCTCTTCTTCCAACCGCAGCCGCTCCACCTCCTGCGCCGCCGCTGCGGCCGCCGCCTCACGGTGGCGCAGCTGCTGCTCCGCTGCGCGCCGGCGCTGCGCGTCGCGCTCCGCCTGGCGATCGGGTGGGCGGGCGTGGGTGAGGCAGGCGAACGCAGCGGGAGTGGCAGAGAGCATTGATAAGACAAACATACATGGACAGCAGCGACCCAGTACCAACAGAAGCCTGTGCTGTGTGTATAATTGACGCAAACACCATCTTTACCACCACCACAGCTAAGGCCGCGCCTGCCGACAGTCACATGGGTGCGCTTGGCGAGGCAGGGAATAATACACACACGCACACGGCGATGATAATCGTATCACCGGGCAGCTGCTCACTTCGGCTCCGCCTGCATGGCCTCCGTCCTCCTGCTGTGCCTGCCGCGCCCACGCGCGCGCGGCGGCCACCGCCGCCTCAAACGCATCTGCCGCTGGCCCCGCGGCGGCCGCCGCCGCCGCCGCCGCTGCCGCCGCCGGCCCGGCAATGGCGGGCTCGCTCGCAAGCCGGCTCGGGCCCGCCGCCTCGCCGCCGGGATGCGGGGACGCGCCGCCGGCGGTGGCCACCGCAGGCGGCGGATGCTGCGGCGGCGGTAGATTGCATTGCGCCCGGCCTGGGTCTCCGGCCTGCTGCCGCGGCGGCGAGGGCGCCGCCGGGGGCTTGGCTGCCGCCTGTGGGGCCGCGAGCGCCGCTGGCGGCCTCGCTATTGCCGGCCGGGGCGCTGCCGCCGCGTTTCTGGGCAGGCCTGGGGAGGGAACTGCGGGCGAGCGCGGCGCGGCAGGCCAGGCCGCAGGCTTCGCGCCTCCAGCGCCGGCGGCGGCGGCGGCCGCGGCACCCCGCTTTGCGCTGGCAGCGCCCGGGCTCGGGCCGGGGATTGGTTGGGCACCTTCAATATGTGGCCGCTGCTGCTGCTGCTGTTGCTGCTGCTGCTGCTGCTGCTGCTGCTGCTGCACCAGCAGGCAGCCGGGCCCCGGCCTGCCATGAATTACTGTGTGGCAGAACTCCCGCGCCTGCGGAGGGGCAAAGGGCAAAGGGCCGAGGCAAATTGACACTCCCACCGCCGCCAGCCGCGCCGCGCCGCGCCGTGCCGTTCCAAGCCAAGCGCGCTGGCCGCCAAAACCGCGCACGCCCCCTGGTCCCGCAGGCTCCCGCGCCCGCATCACACCCTATCTGGAAGATCCGAGCAACCACATTCGACGCCGAACAGTGGCAGACGGCGCCGCGGCGACGCTGCCTGTGAACGCTCTTATATACAACACCGTAACAAGGCCAGACAGCGGCGGGGCGGCCCCGGCCAGGGGACTCGCCTGCAGGGAGCGGTCCAGGAACCGCGCGATGCGCGCCTTGGTGGCCGCCATGGCCAGCACCTGCGCGGCAATTCGAATCGCCCGCGCCGACAGGTGGCGACAACGGGTCGGCGGTGAGTGACGCAGGCGCCCGAGGGGCCGGCGTGAGCGGCTTTTGTTTTCCCGTTTACTGGCCATCAGACAGGAGGGGGGCGGGCGCAGTTGGATACCAGCGGGGTTGCAAAGCGGTGAGCGGCAGGCAGTGCAGAGGGGGCGCTCCGCCTCGTGGCCTGCCGTGTATTACAGTACACGCGAACAATACCCACGTCGTTGATGGAGGGCCGCCTGACGGGGTCTGCCGTGAGCAGCGCCGCGACGAGCGCCCGAAGCTCCGGGCCGCACCTCGGCGGCAGCTGGGGGTACGCGCCCTTGACGATCTGGCACGGGATATGGGTGGATGCCCGAGCGGGGCGCAGTATGTGTGTGTATGTGTGTGTGTGTGTGTTTGTGTGTGCGCGCGTGACTGATTTAAGAGGAATCCGATGGACAAGATCAAAACGCCGTCACTCAAGGCAAGACATGCTCTGCACAGCCACAACCGGCCAGCGACTGGCCGTCGGCCCCCGGACAGATCAACGCATGCACATCTTCGGGCCAGGCATCCAGGCCTGCTGTACGGCAACCCAGGCCGGCACTCTCCTCGCGGCCCCCACTGCCAACGCCAGCCTGAGGCCATGGGCACCCTGAGGTGGGCCATCGCCGCTTCACACACCTCAAATGAGTCCTGCAAATAACCCACCACACACACACACACACACACACACACGCGCGCGCGCGCGCGCGCGCACTTACACACACACGCACACACCAAAAGCTGAGGCCACAGGCGCAGACCTTTGAGATGAGGCCACGCAGGCTGGGCGCCTCGAACGGCGGCCGCAGCGCTGCCAGCTCGTACAGCACGCAGCCCAGGCTCCAGACGTCGGTCTTATGTAATCACATGATTGTGATGGTGCGGGGTGGTGCAGCAATGCGCGGATACCGGTTGTGGGCACACCCGCCGCCATGCTGGTCGCCGCCATGCGAGGATGCCGCCAGGGGGCCGCCCATCAGCCTGTGGCACGTGCGGCGCGCAGCAGCTGGCAGCAGGGCGAGAGCCGGGGCCGTCCCAACCCCTCAACGCCCGATCTCGCCGCCGCCGGGTGCCGGCCGCTGCAGTGCTTGGTGGCTGCCAGCGCGTTCTGTGCGCACGAGGCCTTGCATGGGCGGGCTCTGATCACTCTCCCCACGCCGCCGCCCCCGGCTGTGTCATCGCCCCACGCTGACCCCTGACCTCCCACCCGCCCCACCTTGAAGCTGTATTTGCGACCCAGGCAGATCTCGGGGCTGCGAGATCCGGCACGCGCAGGTGACCGTCAAACGGTCAGCAAGTCGAGATGCCCCCACGGTGATGGGTACGCCCCCTGCTGCACGCAGGCACTGGCAGCTTTCAAGGCCCCGCCCCTCTCAACTTTGAGGGCCGCGCGGTGCGGCGTGGCGGTCTTTCAGGCGCCATCCGGCAGCTGCCGGGCAGCTGCGTGGCGCCGCCCCTCCTTCTGCTACGTCAACAGGGTCACGCAGCGCGGTGTTGCCCGCTGACTGCACCCAGAAGCCGGCCGGCAGCTGCGTGGTGAGCGTCGCCCCACGCACCGCCCGCGACACCCGAGCACCCACCTCAGATAGTAGGGCGTGCCCACCGCCGTCGCCGCCAGCGCCCACGTGCCGCCCAGCACCTTGGACACCCCAAACTGCGGCGGCGCGGGAAGGCGGGGCGCGCGCGCGCGTGGCCGCCGCCCGTCGGACGGCACTCCCGCAAAAGCCGTGGCCTTGCATCAACAGCACGACAGCCAAGCCGGGCGCGCTCGGCAAAGGAGGGGGCGGCGTACGCAGCGGGCTCGAGGCCTCAAGACAGCTGGCGTGCCAGCTGCCTTGTGCGTGCGCGAGCGGGGGCAGCCGGCGGCCCGAACACTCTTTCTTCACGCAGGCTGTTTCACTGAAGGCAGCTCACGTCCCCGAGCTTGACGATCCCGCCCGCTGATATGAACACGTTGGCGCTCTTGATGTCCCTGCAAGGCGGGGCGGCGGCGGCGGTCATGGCAATGGCCAGGCACACCATGCGTGCGTGTATGTGTGCAGAAGAACCTTGGTGGTCTCACGAATTGCCAGGCACAGCAGCAGCGGCAGCAGCGCCAACGGCCTGGCGCCATGCGCGGCATGCGCGCAACTGGTATGGAGGATCCACTGGCAGACCCCGCGAATCAGGGCGGCCCGCCCTCCTCATCCGCGGCGGCGCGATGCAAGCGAAGCTCTTGGGCTCGCGCCGCGCAAGCCTTGCAAGCTTGTGTTCTGAAACCCGCGCCACGCGCAACCACGAGCTGCGGAACGCAAAGCCGCAGCCTGGACAGATTCACATCCTATTCTGCTAGAGGTGTCCTTGAAGCGAAAAGAGTATTGTTTTTTTTCGGTGAAGGCGGCCGAGGCCAGGGTACCGCGCCCAGGAGGCGAGGCGCCCCTTCACATTCCCACCTGTGCAGGATCTTCCGGTCATGCACGTGCTTGAGCCCCAGGCAGGTCTGCACAAAGAGGTCCAGCACGGCGCCGTCGGCCAGCGGCTGGCCGGCGCGGCGCTTCAGGATGGCGCCCAGGTCCCCTGTGGGGGGGGGGGGAACCGGTGGCGGGGGTCGGCATGAGTGTATGTGTGTGTTTGTGTGTATGTGTGTGTGTGTGTGTGTGTGCACACGCGCGCGTGCATGATGGTCCTGTCGCTGACGCGTGCAAACACGCGCTGTCACTTGCCCAGGTACGTCCACGGCTGCATCCACCCACCTTCTGAGCCAGCTCAGCGCACCACCACCCCCCCCTGCCC
>NW_014009598.1:0-1573 GCF_000611645.1 Monoraphidium neglectum
CGCCTGGCCCTGATGCCTGGTCTGCCTCCATGTTCGCCCTGCCCTGGGAGCACCGCCCCCCTCTGCGTCCTGGATGGCCCAGCACACGTGAGTGTCCGAAACAGGCGGCAGTGCTATTGACGCGGCATCGGAGGCACCCTCGCCACGGCTTGCCAGGAGTAATGCATCACAAGCGTGGATCCACGCGCTTCACAAGGGCCGGCAGCGTCGAAAGCCGCGTGCAAGAGTCCCCAGCCCCTTTGACTGCTGCCGAAGGCTTTGCAACCGTTCTAACGAGTGCTGATGATGCATATAGAGGTATTTGAGTTTGTTGATGGAGGGTTGCAGCGATCGGATGTGCCTCGACGCTTATCAAGGATCTGCGCTAAGCGCGACGAGTGCAATTTGGTGAACGAGATGGCGCGATGGTGTTATCAAACAATGCGTACAATAATTGTGTGGTCCCATCGATCGGCTGCTGCGGTGACCAATCGCGAACCGATCAACCGAGCCACCCGAGCCACCATGCCCAGTCAAGCCGGGGCTGATCCTGAGAAAGAATTGTATCAGAACCTCTAGAGTATATTATAGCGCTGATGATATGTTTCACATGAGTTGAGCACCCCGAAACGTCAGCAGCAGTGATACCGTACCCTCCGCTTCAGCTTGATGCAATGTTGAATGATATCAAGAAGCCCAAGACTAGGTGCGGATTATTATAATGGTCGGCTGGTGTCACGTCAAGCAGGTGCAGCGGCATCGAGTCCCCTTGCGCCGCTGCACCGCTTTGGCGCACTCGACTGCATGTCCTGGTCAGCTGCCACACCCTTGTGCCCGTTTGCAGCGCTGGTGCGCCATGAGTGCTGACGTGCAGCTTGCTCTTTGCCAAAACTGAGTGAGCATCCATAGCGCAGCCGCACAGACATCACGTACACATCCACCCCAGCGTTCAACCACTATCGCCATGGCCCCCCCCCTTGCCCTTCCCCATCATGCGGCGCGCACCCGCAGAACCCTGTCCTTCGCAGCCGGCCTCGCGCCGCTGCTGGTGGAGAGCGAGGAACCCGCCTGCGCAAAAGGCGTGTTCAGGACCAGCGCGCTCATCGCCGCGACGCCTCACAGCCCCACTGACCAGAAGCGCAACACTGACTGCTCCGCAGGCAGGAGGTGCGCGGGCGTCGTGGCTGGCCCTGTGCTCGCTGCTGCATGGCTGGGCCGCGAGCAGGCAGGAGGGCAGTGCACATGCGCGGCAATGCGGGCTGCTTTCAAGAGCGCCACTGCAGGGGGGCCGACTGGTGTTCGTGGTGGACCCCACCCTGCAGGGCTCACTGCCGGTGGCAGCATCCCATCACGTGCGTTTGCGAAATCCGGCATGGGTTCACCCCCTCAATCTTGAACGCAGCATCCTGGTACTGAAGCCCAAATGGCGGCTCAGCAGACAAGATGTGGCCGCCGCGAGCGCGGGCCATGCAGCAGGCGCGCTGCTTCCCCCTCTCACGCAGACCGTCCGCGCACCCCACAGCGCCGTGCGTCACCCAACCGCGCTACCGAACGCGCCGCTGCACCCGCCACGCCGGCGCTGCGGCAGCGGCGG
>NW_014009598.1:2154-5769 GCF_000611645.1 Monoraphidium neglectum
CCGCCACGCCGGCGCTGCGGCAGCGGCGGTGGCGGCAGCGGTGGTGGGGAGGGCTGCGGCGGCATCCCGCCGCCCCCCGTGCTGCGGTTTGAGTCGTGGCGCCATGAGCGGGGCCGGCGGGTCGGGCTGGCGCTGCACTTCCACGTCGCCACCTCCGAGTTGGCTGTCCGCAGCGACGATGGTTTGGAAGGTGGGTGAGACCTGCAGGAGGGCCCCTCATGCGGCAAATTCTGGAGCGGCTGCTGTAGCTGCGGCATACAGTAGCATGCCCCTGCTGCGGCGACCCGCACCGCCTGGCATGCGATGGGAACTTTGCACGGACTCGCCTCCGCCCTGTCTCGCGCCCTCAACTCAAACGTTCAACCCCGGCCCAGTGACGGTGGTGGTGTACGGCGCGAGTGGCCACGAGCTGGAGGCGCATGATCTGCACGTGGGCGCCGCGCTGCGCGTGCTGGGCTGCCCCATCACGCTGCGCAAGGTGAGTGCACATGCACGCGCACACGCCAGCGGCGCGCTCGCTGCTCCGGGGTGGTGGTGGAATGGCGGCGGCGATGGCGGCTTGCAAGTTCAATGACAAGGTTCACATGTGGCTTACTTCTTGTTAAACACTGCCCGTCATTCTCAGTGCTGGCTGCCTCCTTGCTTGACCAGCACTGCCTGTGTGTCGGACTGCAGGCCGACCCCCGGACTGCAGAGTGGCTCGAAGCCGAGGCGGCGCTGCTGCGGGGCCACAAGCGGCGGTTGGAGGAGGCACTGTCGGCGTTTGCGCCCATCGTAAGGGGCTGCGGCCTGGAGTGTGACAGCTGCGGCGGCCAGGGCCACGGCCACAGCGGCGGCGGCGGCTGTGCGCCCACGCACGCGCACGCGGGGCCGGGCGGGGCGGTCAACTTGAGGCGGCTGCGGGATGACATCGCCCTGCTGGCGGGGCGGCTGAGGCAGGTGAGGGTGCGGCGGGCGCTGGGGTGACACTAGGCGGGGATGGTAGGGTGAACAGACTGTTGTTGAAAAGTGCAATGCACAGCAAGCACCTCTCGGCTGGGGTGTTGCCATGTCCCACTTGAGGACGAGCATGGACCACGGAAATGAGGACGCCGTTCCTTTGCGCCCGCCTCCGTCCGCTGACTCAGCACAAGTCCAAGGTCCCCCTGCCGCCTGAACTGCAATCACTCGTCGGCGAGGTGGGTGGGTGCGCTGCTGAGCGCCAGTATATCAGAGTATGTACTGGGAAGCGCCTGCCAAATGTGCACGGCCGGCGGGCAAACCTCCCATTGTGCCGGGCGCACCTCCCACTTGCGGGCGCACCTCCCACTTGCATGGGGTGCCGTCACTTCCTTTCACACGACTAGATTCATCCTAGGGCGATGCGACACCGCCTTACTGGCCGCACTCACCTCTTTGGTTGACTCAGGGCCCAAACCTCTGGCGCCTGGACGACCCGGAGGCCCTCCGCCAGCTGGCAGCCCCCTACTCGCCCCCGGCCCCCCGCCACGCGCGCGCGGGCCACCAGCCGCTGCGCCGCGCCTTCTCCCTCGCACCCGGCCCGCGCCGGTGCCTCGGCGTTGTCGCCCGCAGCGGCGGCGGTGGCCGCAGCGGCGGCCACAGCGGCAGCGGCAGAGGCAGCGGAGGCGGCACCAGAGGCGGCAGCGGAGACGGCAGTGGCGGCGGCGGCGCCGCCGCCGTGAGGCCGATCGTCAGGGGCGGGGTGGAGGATATCGAGGTGGGGCGCACCCCGACGTGGGTGGGGCAGCTGTGCGAGTGGAAGCACGAGCAGCGCCTGATGCAGCTGTCGGCGCTCGCGGCTTCAGCGGTGGCGGCGGGGCTGCGCGCGGAGCCGGCGGCGGCGGCGGCGGGGACGCCTCGGTCCCGACGGTCTGGTTGCGTGTGATCTGGGGTGGGTGGTTGTTCTGCGCCTCGCGCTGTGCAGGGATGAGGCGGCGCTCGTGCAAGCATGGGCCTGGTGTAAGCTTTCTGTCTGCGTTTAGAACAAAGCGACCAGTCAGCTGTGTAGGCGCCCACTCCAGTACGTATGACGGCCGTTGCGCCCTGTGTCAGCTCAGCGCTGCATGTGCTACGTTTGGCCCCTGGCGTTTGGAAAGGCAGGTGTGCCCCAGATGTCGGCCGTTGCGGTCAAAGCGCCTGCTGTGTCAGTTCAGCACGCACGTTTGCTGCCAGAGCCGAGCTACAAAACTTGCTGCCAATGCGAAGCGTGAGTGACACTGGCTTACAAGGGGCGCGTGGCACGCGCGTGTGCGGTTCAGCCAACGAGGTTGCACACGGGACCTGACATGAGCTGCTTGCTGACTGTCTCTGCGATTGTTGCGCCTTGTGGGCCGCCACAAGCTGGGCGTCAGTCAATGACACGGGCCCGTAGGTAGGGGCTGGTGAGCAGCCTTGAGCACAGCGAACAGCACGAGCTGTGCGTCCACACCAGTCATCACTGACTGCAGACCCGCACGCCCGCGCGCCGCCTGCGCCGCAAAACGCACGGCAGCCGCGCTCACTGCTCGCCGCCGCCGCCGCCCGCGCCGCCGCCGCTGAGCCGAAGCCGCACCCTCAGCGGCGCCGACAGCTTCTTGTCGTTGACCGTCAGCTGCACCGCCTGGCCCCCTTCGCTGACGTCAGCGCCGGCCGCTGCGAGCAGCTCGGCGGCGCGCTTTGACAGGTTTGGGCGGGTGTCCTCCTCGAGCACGCCGCGCATGTAGAGGGGGGTGGCGCCGTAGCTGACAGAGGGGTGGGCCACCAGGCGGCCCAGCTGGGGGTGGCTCAGGATGAGGTCAATCACCTTTATAGAGTTATAGGGGGTGGGGGGGAGGCGGTTGGGTGCTTGGATGTGTGTGTGTCTCGGGGCGCGGGCCAAGGGTTCCAGGGGCGTGGGGGTGAGAGGGTGGTGTGAACGGCTGGGGAGGTGGGGCGTGCGGCCGGTTTCTGCAGGAGGGAAGGGGCGTGTGATACAGAACGAGCAGGCAGCGGCGGCCGGGGTTGCCAGGCGCGCGGCGCGCAGGGGGCGCAAGGCACGGCGCAGGGGGCCTTTTGATTTCGGCCCTGACCCAGACGGACACCTGCTGCAGGGTGGCGTCTGCGGGCGCGTGCAGCAGCACCCCTGCGCTGCAGACGGGGCACGCGTCGTCCTTCTCGTAGGACACGGTGTGCGTGTAGATGCCCTGGGAGCCTGGGGCGACAATTGCAGCGTAAAGAGGGGGCAGGGCGGCGGGGCAGGGGGCGGGGGTCGCCAGGGCTCGTGGGGTTGGACCCCTATGGCCGTGGGGTGGACCTTTTTTCTGGAAGGACCCAATAAAAGCTGCTTTCCATACTGGGGAATTGGGAGCCACGCGCCCCCTTGAAGCATGCGATGCCCCTTCTCCCGGCAGTCCACAAGGCAGCCACAACATGACTGCTTTCCGGCCAGGCTGCTGCCCACTCAGATCACCCACATCGCACCCCAGATCGCACCCCCAGATCACCCACCCGTGTACATCATGTAATTGTTGAGGCCGCCGGCGCACATGGTGACGGTCTTGAGGGCCTCAAGCACGCAGGCGGCGCTGACGATGGCGTTGGTGGAGGCTATGGCGGGGATGATGTTCTTGACCACGCCCTGAGTCAGCTGGTACGTCA
>NW_014009597.1:0-5189 GCF_000611645.1 Monoraphidium neglectum
CCCCCCTCCCCTCCCCCCGCCCTACCTGGTGCAGCAGCTCGTCCTCAATGGCCACCAGGGGGATCATGATGTGGGGGTGCACGCGGCAGCCCTCGCCAGTGACATGGATGGCCGCCTCAATGATGGCGCGCACCTAGCATGGGGGTGGGGAGAAGCGTGAGACACAGTGGTGTGAGGCGCTGAAAGTTGCGCACCGGAATCCCCAAAGCAAGGGAGATGTGACACCAGGCCCGTCAGCACCCTGCTGACGCTCCGGTGATGTCAGCCTTGCAGCCCGGCAGCGGGCCCCCCACCCAGACACACGACACCCTTGCGTTGATGCACGCCAGCTCACCTGCATGCGAGTGATGTCCGGGTGCAGCACACCCAGCCTGCAGCCACGCAGGCCCAGCTGTGAAGGGCAAAGTGGACGGGGGTGGCGGGGTTAAATGTCAGGCGCCTTGCTCAAGCTCGGACTTGGCATTGACAAGCGGCGCGAGTGCATGCAGCCAATAATGCCGCAGCCGGCCCAGGCTAGGGACCATACAACTTTCATACAGTCGCACCACCAACACTGGCCCCTCCTGACTCCTACAGCCCCCCCAGCCCCCCCCCCCCCCCAAGGGGCGGCCCACCATGGGGTTGCACTCCTTGAGGGCCTCCAGCTTGGCCTGCACCGCGGCCGGCTCCACACCCAGCTCAGGGGCCAGCTGGTCGCACAGGCGGCCCAGGGCGCTGCCGCACGCGCCACACGCACCACTCTCCTCGGCCTGGGGCTGCGGTGACGGGCAGCATCAGGAAGGGTACAGCGTCAGACGTCTGGCGTCTGGAGTTGCGCTTTGATGTTTTACGGCCACCTTCAGAAACACCGCGCACCAGAAGACAACAATGATACCAATTTCATTCTCAGGAAGCGTGGCCACGGGTTGTGGCCCAAGGCCCCAGCCTCCAACCCAAAGGGTGGGTGCAGTGCAGCAGATCAGGCGGCTTGCTGCCGCGGCCCACCAGGAACTCGTGCAGCGGGGGGTCCAGCAGGCGGATGGTGACGGGCTTGCCGTCCATGGCGCGGAACAGGCCCTCAAAGTCTGGCAGGGTCGAAATGGGGCGACGGGGTGTTTAGGTTCAAGGGTCAGGGTGAAAGCCCTCAAGGTGGCCACATGCTGCAGCACGCAAGCGGTGTGACCAGGCCAGCCGGCTGCAAGAGAGACCTGATGCAGAGACACCAAATTAACCAAACACCACGGATCCTGAGCGCTGGCAGACGGAGCGGCGGCAGCCACCGAAGCCTGCAGCGCATTGCGCTTTGGTCGGTGCCTTGCCTCCAAACCCCGCGCGCCTCACCCTGGGTCTGGTAGCCCTGCAGCTCCGCCAGCGCCTCGTCAGCCTGAGGAGAGTTGAGCTCCACGGCCGCGATCATGCGGCGAACGGCCGCAATGCGCTGCGCAGTGGCGAAGAACATGTGCTCCGTGCGGCAGAGGCCGATGCCCTGGGCGCCGTTGGTGATGGCCACCTTGGCGTCCTCGGGGGTGTCTGTTGAAGGGGGGGCGATCAAGGAGGAGGCCGAGGCTGGGGTCGGGCTTGTGGCAGATATACAAAGGTGCTTGCAGCGGCTGGTGAGCCGTCAGGTCTGAGCCAAGCCCCGGGCGGGCGTGCAGGCAGGGACGAGCGGACCAGCAAGAGGCGGGGCCCGGAGGGTTGTCCCATTGAAACATTGACGTTGAGCCGGCCATCAGTGGGCTCTTGACCTGCTCACAGCATCCAGCCCCACCCTCAACGCACGCCTCCCTTGACCCACACACCCTGAATAGTATGTGCTGGACCAAACCTTGCAGTCACTCGCACCCTCGCCCACACAGCGCCCAGCACCACCCCACCCACCCGCGTTGGTGAGGACCTTGAGGCGGCGCCGCGCGTCCACCCACTTCATGAAGGTCGCCAGGTCGCCGCTCTCGGCGCTCGGCTTCTGCACCGGCTTGGCGCCCTTGATGACCTCGCCTGTGGCGCCGTTGATGCTGATGTAGGCACCCGCCTTGAACTCCTGGTGCGTGGCCACCACAGTCATCACGCCGCGCTTCTCGTCAATCTGCAGCGCCTCGCAGCCGCAGACGCAGGGCTTGCCCCAGCCGCGCGCCACGACGGCGGCGTGGCTGGTCATGCCGCCGCGGCTGGTGAGGATGCCCTCGGCCGCGTGCATGCCGCCCACGTCCTCAGGGCTGGTCTCCTGCAGGGTGGGGGGAGAGCGTGCAATGGGCGAGGCGCTTTTCAGGCGCATGCCGGCTAGCTTGCGTTTGACTGGCAGGGAGCCAGTGGGGAGGGCAGCAAATAGAGGGGGTGCCAGGGTGCATGTTGCTGTGATTGGCACGCGATCAAGGCCCCTGCTAGATCAAACAGACCCATCAAACTGTTTGGGCAACAACAGGTCTGCGCAGCCCTACGCACAACAAGCGCAGGAACACACCAACTTGGATGCACGCGCGCGCGCGCGCACGCACGCACGCACGCACGCACGCGCACACGCACTTGCACAAACACAACCCGCCCACTCACACGACCCGCCCAACAGGCGGCCCACCGTGCGGCAGAGGATGACGTGCTCCCCGGCCTTGGCTGCCTCCTCGGCTGCCTCCGCAGTGAACACGATCTTGCCCACTGCGGCGCCGGGGGACGCGGCCAGGCCCTTTGCCACGACGTCCCTCTGGTAGGCCTGGGGGGGGGGGGGCGGACGCGCGCGGCCGCACGTGAAATGGTGCAGGTACTTGTGGGGAGACAAGGACTTGGGGCGAGTCGAGTGGTGCTGTGCCCTGCTGGCCGCGCACGCTGCTTACACACGCACATGCATGGCATGCGCCAAGCGGGGCGCTGATGGAGTGCCTTGTCACCTGTTTGATACTGTTTGATATCAGTAAGACCCCTGCTTGTCAACATCACACTCAGCCCCCCAGCCCCCCAGCCTCCCACCCACCCCCCAATGCCCACCTTCTCGCTGACAAACATGGGGTGCAGCAGCTGGTCCAGGTGGCGGGGCTCCACCATCAGCACCGCCTCGTCAGCAGTCACCAGCCCCTGCCGCTCCATCTCAATGGCGATGCGCAGGGCGGCCGCGCCGGTGCGCTTGCCGTTGCGCGTCTGCAGCATGAAGAGGCGGCCGTCCTGCACCGTGAACTCGGTGTCCTGGGGGGGGGAGGTCGGGTGCAGGGGGCAGGTTTGTTTGGAAGGGCTGAGAGGTGAGCGGGGGGGCTAGCATGTGCCCTTCCCACACCAACGCTCAGAAGACCACAGCAGCTAGGCCGTCCAAACCAAAACAGGCCGGCGATGCAGCCGGCAGCCAGGTGCAGCCCCTACACGCGCTCTGGATCACACCACCCCTGTGCCGCCCACCTGCATGTCCTTCATGTGCACCTCCAGGCCCTTGACCGTGTCGTGCAGCTCGCGGTAGATCTCAGGCATCAGCACCTTCATCTCAGCAATGGGCGTGGGGGTGCGGATGCCTGGGGGGGGGGGGGAGCGGGGAGGCCGCGTTTGGAGGAGGGGCGTGATTACTGGGCATAGAAGCGGCGCAGCGCTGGGAGTCGAAAGCTGCAGGGGGAGTGTAGGATTGAAAAATGCAAGAGCCAGCGCACTGCAAAAACGCCCTATAACCCACAGCACTCTTATCTTGGGCATCAGCCTCCCGCTGGTGAGGTACCGAACGGCCTCATGCAAACCATCCGTCATTCATACATCATATTTGACCCTGTCCCAAGTCCACAACGAGCCCCTCCCTCTTCCTACGGCCCCCCCGACACCCCCCCCCACCGGCCACGACGTCCTCCCCCTGTGCGTCCATCAGGAACTCCCCGTAAAGACGGTCCTCCCCGGTGGCGGGGTTGCGCGTGAACAGCACGCCCGTTCCGCTGGCGCCGTTGCCGCTGTTGTAGTTGCCGTACACCATGGCCTGGGGGAGGGGGGAGTCCGGGGCAGCCAGTGGTTGAGAGGCCGTGGCAGTCAGCAGGGGTTTGGCCAAACCCGCGCACCATGGTGCGCGGATGGGGAGCTACAGCTTGGGAATGGCGCGTTGGCAGGCAAGCGAGATAAGGCGGGCGAGCAGCCAGGCGTGCGCTCTGTGTTAGCAGCCGAGACCAACCGCCATCCCCAAACCTGCCAGGCCCCAAGAGTACCCTTGGCAGGCCCCACCCCCCCTGCACCCCTGCTGCAACCCGGCCCCTACCTGTACGTTGACTGCCGTGCCCTTGAGGCCGCTGATCTTGTTGATCTCGCGGTACTTGACGGCGCGCGGGATGTTCCAGGACCTGGGGTGGGGGGGTGGGGGACAGGGGCGGGAGGGCCGCGTTGGCAGTGCTAGAAGAGGGGCTATAGAGGGGAAAGGAGGGACGAGTTTGCAACACATCAGCAGAGGGCGCAGCGGCAGCACCCAAGGAGAGCGTGAGGGCCAGTCAAGAAGGCGGCAGGATGGCGGTGGGCGGGCTTTGATCCTGCTCCCCCTGCTGCACCCGCAAAGCCGGCGGGGACCCCACCCAGCGGTGTCCCTGTGAGCAGCGCCCCACCTGAAGACGGCGTCGATGCCCATGCGCAGCTGCTCCCAGGGGTCCTGGGGCAGCTCCAGCCTGTTGCGCGCGTACACCTCCTTGTAGCGCGACACCAGCTCGCGCAGGTGGTCGGCACCCAGCTCACAGTCAAACTGAGATGCGCGGGGGGAGTTAGTTTGGTGTGCGTGTGTGCGTGCCTGCGTGTGTGTGCGTGTGTGCGTGCTTGCGCTTGCGCGCGTGTGCACGCATGCACACAAGGGAGCATGCAAGGGAGCATGGGATCATGCGTGAGCGCGGATGGTGCGTGGCCGGGCAGTTGGCCTGCATTGGCAGATAGAGACAACCGGCTCTCAAACCCAGTGCAAGCACGGCCTATTGTCCCAGCGGCCCCACACACCCAGCGGCCCCAAAAAGCTTGCCAGCCTCGTCAGCCCCACCTTGACTCCGGCCTTCTTCTTGAGCATCACGATCTCGTGCTCAAACTCGTCGTGCTCGATGCCCAGCACCACGTCACCAAACATCTGCAGCAGGCGGCGGTAGCAGTCCAGGGCGAAGCGCTCGTTGCCGGCCTGCTTGGCCAGTCCCTCCACGATGGTGTCGTTGAGGCCCAGGTTGAGCACGGTGTCCATCATGCCGGGCATGGAGAGCTGGGGGGAGGGGAGGGGGCGTTGAGCGGGGGTTAAG